>NC_081409.1:143387975-143695475 GCF_030272615.1 Cryptomeria japonica
GACTTGTCATTATAAAATACGATTTGTCACAAATCAAAGCAATTCATCATAATCCTCAAAATTTGATCCATCTACAAGATATGCAAACATATTTCTAACATTATAACAAATCCTGGAATTCAAATAATAACATACATCATCACAATATTACCCTAATCTAGAATCATATAATATTCTATAATCCACAAGGCATAGAAATGAAGCATCCATATATATCAATGTTACCAAAATCATGGGACCATGTAAAGTTCTATATCCATAGTGTGTCAAAACTAGCATCCAAAATAGTTCCAAAATAAAAATAACTGAAGAGATAGGATGGGTCAGGGTAGGGCCTCACACCCTCCCCCTCTAGGCATGAATGTCCTCCTGGAGTTCATCAAAAAGATGAGAGTACTATGATCTCATACGTGCTGCATCCTCCCATGAAGCCGTAACCTCATCATAGCAATCCCACTGGACCCTAACCTAGTCCAGCTCTCAACCTCGAAGGGCCAACGTCTGGCGAGCCAAAATGCGAATGGGCTCCAAGGCTAGCTGCCCGTCCGACTCCACCTGCAAGGCATCCCAATCTAAAATATGAGACTCATCATAGATATACTTTCTCAAAACTGACACATGAAATACATCGTGGATGTGTGATAGGCTAGGTGGCAAAGCTAGGCGATAAGCAATTGGTCCTATCCTCTCAAGGATCTCAAAAGGTTCGAGAAAGCGAGGTGCGAGCTTAGAACCCTTTCCATAGCAGATTGGACTCTTATGCAGTCGCACTCTCAGAAAAACTCTGTCCCCAACCATGTAACTCCGGTCAATCCTCTTTGCATCTGCATATTTCTTTTGCCTATCCTGTGCCTCTCTAAGGCGCTGTCTAATCAAAATTACCTGTTGCTCCATATCACGGACCATCTCAGGGCCTATGGCCACTCTATCCTCAATACGATCCCAACTCAAGGGAGTCCTGCATGGTTTGCCGTACAAAGCCTGAAAGGGTGGCATCCCCAAGGAAGTGTGATGCCCATTATTATAGGCAAATTCTACTAAATGCAGGTACTCCTCCCATCACGTCTTATGATCCATGATGTACATGCGGAGCATATCCTCTAACACTTGGTTAACCCGCTCTGTCTGTCCATCTGTCTCTGAATGATAGGCTGTGCTGAAATTGAGCTTGGTGCCCAACGCTGCCTGCAATGCCTTCCAAAAGGAAGAAGTAAAGAGAGAATCCCTATCAGAAATAATCTTGCGTGGAACACCATGAAGCCTAACAATGTCTTGCAAGAACACCTGTGCCACCGCTGGAGCTGTGAAGGTAGTCCAAACTGGTGAGAAGTGGGCTACTTTGGTCAATTTGTCAACTGTCACCAAGATAGCATCATGGCGACGAGATGACATAGGAAGACCAATGATGAAGTCCATGGATATAGTATCCCACTTCCACTCTGGTATAGCATGGGACTGGAGTAACCCACCTAGATGGCGGTGCTCCACCTTGACTCTCTGACACTCAAGGCATCGGGCTACTAACTCGGCGATAAGCTGCCGCATTCCTGGCCAATGATATAACTGCCTCAAGTTAGCATGCATCTTCTTAACCCCGGGGTGCACTGCATAAGGAGCTCTATGGGCCTCCATGATAAGGAAATCTCGCAAACCCCCAGGAGAGGGTACATAGATGCACCCTCTATGGCGTAATAAACCATCGGACTCCAAAGAGTAGTCCACAAACTTCCCTTCCAGGGCCTCCTGAGTTTGGATCCTCTGACAAACCTCTAGATACCAACCATCCTCTGGCAATCGCTGCAAAATACGGTCTCTCAAATCTGTGCTCATGGATATGGTGTAAACCTCATATCGTCTCCTACTTAGGGCATCTGTGACCACATTCTCCTTTCCTTTGATGTAGTGAACATCAAAATCATACTCACAAAGGAACTCCATCCATCTCCCCTGACGTGCATTAAGGTTAGGCTGGGTGAAGATGTACTGCAAACTCTGATGGTCTGAATGAAGCTCGAAGTGATGGCCTAAAAGGAAGCGTCTCCACCTCACAAGTGCATGTACAACCGCTACAAGCTCTAGGTCATGCATAGGGTAGTTAAGCTCGTGAGTCTTAAGTTTCCTAGACTCGTATGCTATAACCCTACCCTCCTGCATAAGAATTGCTCCCAATCCATCTAAGGAAGCATTGGTGTATACCATGAAGTTGGCCGTGGGGTCTGGCACAATAAGAATAGGTGCACTAGGAAGTGCCCTTTTCAGATCTTGAAAAGCCCTCTCACACTTTTCTGACCACTCAAATTTCTTCCCTTTTCGCTAGAGGGATGTGATAGGGTGTGCAACTCTGGAAAATCCTTCCACAAAACACCTATAGTATCCTGCTAAACCCATGAAGCTCCTGACCTCTATCACACTGGTAGGCGTCGACCAATCCATGATGGCTCTAATCTTTGATGGGTCAACTAAGATTCCATCACCAGATATAACACACCCTAGGTACTTGACCTCTGATCTAAAGAAAGCACATTTCGACAAACTGCCGAACAACTGGTTGTCCCTCAAACACTGCAAAACCTGCCTCAAATGCTCCTCATGCTCCTTCTCGTTCTGAGAATAGATCAATATGTCATCAAGGAACACTATCACAAATCGACCGAGGAAGGTGCAAAATACCCCATTCATGAGACTCATGAATACATCTGGAGCATTCGTAAGATCGAATGGGACCACAGTGAACTCATAGTGGCCATATCTAGTGCGAAACACAGTCTTGTGGATATCACTTTCCACAATCCTCAACTGATGATATCCTGACTTCAGGTCTATTTTGGAAAACACTTTAGCACCCTGAAGCTGATCAAACAAGTCATCGATCCTCGGCAAGGGATAACGGTTCTTGATGGTTACTTTATTCAGTTGCCTGTAATCCATGCATAACCGAAGGGACCCGTCTTTCTTCTTCACGAAGATGACTGGTGCGCCCCAAGGGGAGACGCTAGGACGGATGTGACCCTTCTCTAAGAGTTCCTCTAGCTGCATCTTGAGCTCATTAAGATCATGCGTGGTCATCGTATAAGGTGCTCTCAAAACTGGCTCGGCTCCCAGTACCAAATCTATGTGGAAGTCAATCTCTCTACTAGCCGGCATACCGGGTAGCTCAGCTAGAAACACATTAGCAAATGCCTCAAGGATGGGATGGTCATCTAGAGAAGGCTCCTTCTCATTTTCTTCCTCTCTGTCATTGATCGTGATAGCAAACAACTGGCATCCCTTTCGCATGCTCCGCTTAAGCTGCATAGCGGATATCATACGAAGAGACACAGGTCTCTGAATCCCAGTGATTACTATGGGAGCACCATGATCATCCTCACACTCGATCTTTTTCGAGTGACAGTCCATCTTGGCTCTGTGGGCATAAAGCCAATCCATGCCAAGTACGATGCCATAAGATCCGAGTGGTGTAAATCTAAGGTCTACTAAGGTGGTGGTATTACCAATCTGGAGTGGACATCCCCTAACATCTGAATCCACTGACACTCTAGCCTCTGAAGCTAACTCCACTTCCCAGCTGACACTTTGCCTTACTGCCACTAGCCTGCAACGCTCCACAACCAATGGAGATATAAAGGAGTCAGTCGCTCCTGAGTCAAATAATATAGAAATACTACTACCTCTGATCTTACCTGCAGCCTCAATGACTGTGGCTTGGTGCTCTACCTGGCGATTGTCAACCACTGCGAAGACTCTATGGGACTTGCCCATGTCCCCAACTGTAGGCTCTGATGTTGCCATCCTCTGATTCCCTGTCATTTGTCCCTGTGGACACTCTCTCGCCATGTGCCCTATGGCTCCACACGTGAAGCAAGCACCACGTGCCTGAAACTGTGTGCCTTGAGGCCTAGAAAAAGGATGCCCACTTGTCCGGTTAGAACCACTGTACCCACCCCTGGAGGACTGCTGAACCCGTGTCGGGGGTGTGTATGTACCCTGTGCTCTCTAGTCACACCTAGGACCCTGTGACTGCCATTGCTTGGGCCTGGAGCCCTGCTGCCCCTGAGGGGGCCTCTATCTCTGACTCTGCTGTGACTGCTGCGGAGGAGGGGGTTTATAGGACCCCGAAACATTTCTATGGTTGCCTTTCCAATGGGGTTTCTGAAACCCAAAAGACTGGGGAGCTGGGTTTCAGTTCTGGAACCGATCCCTCGTGTCCTGTGGCCTGATCTGAATCTCCTCGGCTATAAGGGCCTTCTCTACGGCAACTCGAAGGCTCCCTGGAGCGGCCATCCTCACTAGTCTCGCTATCCCAGCATTAACTCCCCTAATAAATCGGTTGACGAGCAGCTTCTCATCCTTCAGGTAATCTACATAAGGTAGGAGCTCAATAAACTTACTCTCGTACTGGGTCACTGAGAGACCCTTCTGCTGGAGGTCGTGGAACTCATCAATCCTACACTACCTGAAGTGCTCTGATAAGTACCTCTCTCTGAACCTCTCTGTGAAGATTTCCCATGTGATGGTATCTGCAGTGAGTCCACACTTGAATTCCCCTTGCTTCCACCATGTGGAGGCTGTCGATCTCAGAAGGTGGATTGCAATGCGTGCCTTCAGATTGCTTTCATAAGATCGCAATGTGAAGCACCGATCTAGGCTCAAAAGCCATGCCTCAGCCTCTACTCCGTCAGTAGATCCTCCAAAAGATGGTGGCTGGAGGCGCAAAACCTCTCTAATCAGATCTCCTGGTTCCCAACGTGCTCTCTCAAAGTACACAGGTGCTGCCACTGGAGGTGGTTCGGGCAGGTGAACAGACTCCGGCTCATGCTCTGCCTCGCCCTCTATGGGATTAGGAGGTGGACTCCTACTCCGTTCCCTATCAACTGATCTATGACTCCCCGAGTTCTGATTGTCTGCATGATGGTCCACTGCTGGAAGCCTATCCTGCACTATCCCAATCAAGTTCTGAAGAGCTAGCAAGATGTCTCGGTTAGGGTCAACCGGTGGTTCAGGAGGCACCTCCGAGTTCCCTTCTGGAACCTGTTCCTCCCTATCAACATCCTCGCGTGCCATGCGTGTACGCTTAGGACCCCTTCCACGCTTGCGAGCTTATCGCGTAGTCGAAGGCATCCTAATGAGAAAATAAAAAAATAGAATAAATAAATAATTAAATAATTTAATTTTCACATATTTATTATTTTTTTTTTTGGAAAAATATTTGATTAATTTAGATAATTAAAGCAAAATGTAATGGAGAAAGGTTCCTAGTGTCGAAAACTTGGCTTTGATACCAAAATGTCGTGCCCAACTTTTGGGCACAAAAAAATGGAACAACAAATTTTTTTTGACATCATGAACTCGCAATATAACCTACAATATAATAACTTTATTAGAGTTTTGTCTTATCTAGGATGTAAATAAATTCACTTACTAGGGTTGGGTTAATTAACCAACTCGAGCGAGCGACTTGTTTAGTGAAGATTAATTAGTATCACGGATTAGTTGGCTAGCTCAATTACCTAAATCAAGTTGTCACTAATTAAAAACAAGGGTTAATTAGTTATCTTAATGTATTTAATCATTCCCAATCATATAATGATAATACTATTAATTAATTGATGCTCATGCAAATTTATTATTTAAATCCAACCGATGAGGGTTCGAATTTCTATAATGTCATTTGCCCACTAAGATTGACAATAAGCTAAGCCAATTCTAATTTTCCCTAAACCCTTAATTTTGACGATTTAATTTCGATCTGGCCAAAATCGGTCTCAAGGGCTTAATGTTCATGAAATGAATTTTACAATTTCTCCTTTTAAATTTTTTTTTTTTTTTCCCATTTACAATACAACCTAATGTCCACAATTAAATTGAGGATGATTTATTGACTAATTAAATAAATAAATTTGATTTAGGGTATAGTTTGCCAAATATATTAACTTTTCGCTTTTATACTCCTTTAAATTAACTATTTTAAAATTTTCTAAAGAATAAAAACATATAATAATTCAATTATAAAAATAACCCTTTTTTTTTTATTAATTAAAACTAGACTCTAAAACTTTCAACTTAAGTTTTCCAACTCTAATTTGAAATTCTTTTAATTAAAGAATTCCTTTATTCCTAAAATGCTAACCCTAACCCGAAATTGGGTTAGGGTTGCATTTCTATATATTTCCACTTTGTTTTATTTTCATATTATTTTATGCCCTAACTCGAAATGGATTAGGGTTTATTAAACCCCATTTTTTTTAATTTGTTTTTGGGGTGTGAGATTGCAGGTACGACGGATTTAGGGCACGGCGGCCGTGGCATGGCGGAGGGTTTTTCGAAGAGGGAGGAGTGGAGGAAGTGCGTGGGGGTCTCCGGGTGCCGCTATGCGTACACACAGTAACAGACGGCATAACCGCCACCCACTATGTATACACACAGTGGTGGGCGCCGCTCACTGTGCATAGCACAGTGGCGGCCGCGATCGCTCCACTATGTTACACACAGTGCGGTGCCCTTCAGCGCCGCCCACTATGTGTAGCACAGTGGCTCGGCCGTGGCCGTCCACTATGTTAACACACAATGGCCCGCGGCTCGGTGTCCGTAATTTCCTACTTTTTATAAAAAAAAATATTTTAATATTTCGTTGTTTTAAATTTTATATGATGTGTTTTTAAAATATCAAATATATATATAT
The DNA here is from genome assembly GCF_030272615.1 of Cryptomeria japonica. Taxonomy (NCBI): domain Eukaryota; kingdom Viridiplantae; phylum Streptophyta; class Pinopsida; order Cupressales; family Cupressaceae; genus Cryptomeria; species Cryptomeria japonica. Next base: position 143,394,655 of record NC_081409.1, read on the forward strand.
ATATATATGGTGCACATAATCATATATGAATATGTAAATATATATATATATATATATATATATATATTTGTATATATATATATATATATTTGTATATATATATTTATATATACATATAAACACTGCTATGATCAGAACATAACATATATGTATATATTTTTCTAAAGGTATCCACAGATGCAGCAATATATATATATATATAGTGCACATAATCATATATGAATATGTAAATATATATATATATATTTATGTATATATATTTATATATACATATAAACACTGCTATGATCAGAACATAACATATATGTATATATTTTTCTAAAGGTATCCACAGATGCAGGTATATATATATATATATATATATATATATAGGGTTAGGATTAGGAAGTTTATTCTGAAATATTCTTAACACAGTAGCATGCAATGCTTTATATATATATTTTTGTAACAGGGATACACAAGGTCAGAATATGTCCCCTTTTTTTTGTTGTAGGAATAAACACATAAAGGAATATATATATATATATATATATATATATATATATATATATATATATATATATATATATATATATATATATATATATATAAGTGTATATATATTTTCAATATATATATATATACCTATATATTTACAGATATATTCAAATAAATGTTAAGACAATAGGGCTGGAAACCCTTATATTGTTTTGAGATTCTAACATCTAAACATTCTGATCTTAGTTTTTTAACAACATTATGAATAAACCTTATTTTTCTTCCCTTTCCTTCTTTTTTTTTTTAACAGTCATACATCATGCTTTCTTCAGCAATGTAAAAATACTAGATCCCTTCCAAGTATGTCTAAACAATAAAATAACAGTAATCTAAACTATGCAAGTAAATAATGAAACCTAATGCATTTCTTTCTTTTTCTTTAACATTGCAGTAAATAAACAAGTTAACAGACCCCTTTTTTTTTTGAGACAAGATTTAGATGTAGTCTACAGCAACATAATAGGCATCAAATTTTTAAGTAAAGATTACATTGCTTATAGATTATTAATTTACAATGGCCCATATATAAAATGGGTGAATAAACTAACCAGTCTTTTCATTCCCAATCTTTATACAGAGGATAAAAGAAAACACCCTAAAGCTCTTTATTTACATATACATTTTTTTTTGCTACAAATCATAAAATTACATTTTCTTTTTTTGTTTTTCTGCATTTAAATAGAAATCTGAATCTGAATAGAAATCTGCAATCAAACAATCTGCAACTCCTAGTCTCTTTTCCAAGCAACCTGCATGTAAAATTTTAGGGCTGTGACCATGGGATGCTCACCTCCCAGCCTAGGCTTACTAGAAACCACCTCCAAGCTTGGAGAATCAAGTTCTAGACGGGTTACAAACAAAGCATACAACACAACAAATAGGGCAAATACTCAAATATACATCTTCCCATCCCAAGCTACACTTTCACTACATTTTGTGATGATCAATCTACGGGTGGAAGTGGACCAAGTACCATTGGGGAGATTGCAAGCCAAAATACAACTCAAGCCACCTCATGGCAATACAAAATACACAACAGATTCATCTCACACACCTTATGCCCCCCAAAGGCTCAAAGCCATATTCTCTCCCCTTATGACCCCCAAATGCATACACAAGGCTATGTAGCAAGGGTCACAAAGGACACCCTTGAGATCACTCTCCTTAAGGAGAGCCTCTCACCCAAGGCTATCATGCTTCTTCCACCCCAAGACCATCCTACTCCCCCAAGAGTAGGACATCTTGGACACTCCCAAAACAAGAACACATAAACTAAAGAAAACATAAAAATGAAAAATTACATTTTTTTTTTTCTACAACAATCTACATATACACAACTCTTTCACAAGCATTTCTTTCAAAAAAAGAGAACAACTTAAACAACATAAACAAAAGAGAATACAACCAACCTTAATCTGCCAATAGGTATGTTAGACTTAGTTGGAGATGTGCTGTCCAAATCCACACAAACTTTCTCCAATTCCTTGGCCCCCAAATTTTACTATCTTAAAACTGGTTTTCCTCCAAGGTTTCTCCCAAAAATCTCCAAGGATGGAGAGTGGGTGATTAACTCACTAAGCTTCCATTCTTAGCCTAAGAAGGCCTCTCTCACTCCTTCCAACCTCTTGGATAGAGTGAGGGATCCCCCATTGGATTGGTCTTCCGTAGGTCTTACACACTCCCTAACCTAGGTACCGAGAGAAGAGAAATGGAATGGGGAAGAGGGATTACTATCTCCAAGAAGGTTATCCTACCAAGGATAGCACTCCTATAGATGGAATTCGTCCATCTTGGGAAAACCACTTTTTTGGGTGGTTAAACAAGTCCTAAGGGAAAGACACATGGCCAATTTTGGTTTTCACCCATAGGTACTCCATGAGGCCTAACAGAAATGCTCTAAAATTTACTCTAGGAGTTGATTTGACCTTCAGAAAGTCCACCTAAAGTTAACCTACGGGTCAACTCTGAGTTGACCTTCCTTGTGGCTCACTAACCTAGATTTCTTGGTTCCGTCAAGGATAATTAGGAGATATAACAATTAACAAAAATAAAACTCTCAAAAAGGTGACATGACAAATTGCCAACACAACATACTACATAGGTGTCAAGTGACACTACAAAATAATTTCCACATCACAATACACACATGGCAATTGTCCCTTAAACAATTTAAACAATTCAATAAATACAATTTACACTCATGCAACATTTTACATTTACGAATAAAATACAAATACATACGGGGTGTTGTCTCTCCAAATAGACAACCCCTGGTTTTACTAACGCACATTGGCCTAGGCTTGATTCTCCATAATATTTCCATGGTCACATGGATGATTTCCTCCACATTTCAATTTAAATATTAGTACTTCCCAATAACCTCATATAATATATAACACATAATCAGAATACAATACATTCATTCTACAAAGACTTGTCATTATAAAATACGATTTGTCACAAATCAAAGCAATTCATCATAATCCTCAAAATTTGATCCATCTACAAGATATGCAAACATATTTCTAACATTATAACAAATCCTAGAATTCAAATAATAACATACATCATCACAATATTACCCTAATCTAGAATCATATAATATTCTATAATCCACAAGGCATAGAAATGAAGCATCCATATATATCAATGTTACCAAAATCGTGGGACCATGTAAAGTTCTATATCCAGTGTGTGAAAACTAGCATCCAAAATAGTTCCAAAATGAAAATAACTGAAGAGATAGGATGGGTCAAGGTAGGGCCTCACACCAAGAGGGACTCTAATGCAGTCACGAATCAGAAAATGATAGTGTTTAACTGCCCAAAGCTTCAAAGACAATAAGGGTTTCTCAATCCTCTTACAAAGTTAAGAAAAAGATAGTGTTCATTATAGTTTATAAGTGTTTTAAAATAAATTATGTACTACGTGGTTGTTATAGTAAGCACTCAACAAGCACACTCATGCCAAAATGAATTTTTTGAAATTAGATTTCTGTTCTCCAACAAGGATCAAAACTATTACGTTTAACTTAGGTTGGTGCCCTCTTTTAACCAGTGCATGTGATGTCTAACATGTTCCCCGAAATTATCAATCCTGGAGTCTATGCTAGAGAACTACTCCAAGCAATATTCTCGAGATTCAAGCCGGATTCCCCAGATTTAATTCCTCCATTGGGACACAATCGAGAGAGAGTGTGGGGCTCCCAAAAAGGAGGCAAAGTCGCTAGTTGGTGCTTAAACTAGGTTGGGTTGATACAAATAGACAAATAGGCACTTGCTCGGTATTAAACATAGCAATGTAAAAAAAAAAATTCTAAATAATTTTTGGGTTGATACAAATAGACAAACAGGTTGGGATTTTACATTATTTTATGTATTCGTTTCCTCCTGCTCGGTGATCAAATCTTTATATCAGTAGGGTTGCTGATTACCTAGAATGGCTTATAGAGCAGAGGTGGGCATTGAATCAATTGGTGGTAGAGCCCCACTCAACCTTACTCGAAATACCCTTCCTGGCACCCGATCATGAATCATAATATGTATATAAGAATGCGGTTCAGGATTGCTGCTTCGAAGAACCAGAATAGTGGGGTGGGGGCTTTGCATGCTAGCAAGATAAACGGATTATTCTATGGTGGGAGTTTCCTATATTCTTATATAATATGTATATAAGAATGCGGTTCAGGATTGCTGCTTCGAAGAACCAGAATAGCAGGGTGGGGGGTTTGTGTGCCAGCAAGATAAATGGCTTATTCTATGGTGGGAGTTTCCTATAGTTGCTTCCTCCATAGAAAAACTGAGAGGTCAAGTGGTTTTAAAAACCAAAACCCATTCAACAAAATCAATCAGGACAGGAGTCGACTGACTGACGGGAAAGAGAGGAGGCAGAGCTGTCGGCTGGTGTTGAAGTGCCCTGGTGCTGCCCCATAAAATAGCACATGATTTGGGTTTTTTTGGGTACCGAGATTTTCATTTTTAAATTCAGAGATCAAATAAAATCTCATGTCCACATACGTGACATTAACCATTAACCATTGTCCATGTTGATTCCAATAAAAAACAAACAAAACGACTAAGAAAAAATAGATAAATAAAAACCTCCGAGTAAGGGGTTACCTGAGAATTCACCTGAGCACGTACGAGAACTCCATTGCAAATGAGCTATAGTTTCTCCAACATATTCGAGCTCCTTTAACAGAATAGGGAAAGGGATAAAAAAATTTCAATACAGACAATACCCATCTAGAATGCCCACTTCCAGGGCAGATAATTATTTCATTTTAACAGATCCAAAAAACAGAGCAAGGGATACCCACATTTACAGAAAAAAAAAAAGAGATCTAGAGAAGAGAAATTTATTACCTGTTTGCAGCATAGACCTGGATTTCTCAGCTTGGATAGTTTGCAGCTCAGTCTTAGAATGTTGAATGACAGTGCATGAGACGGGTTGAATACAAGATGGGTAGGACATAGAAAACTTCTGGCCATACGATGAAAAATCTTCCCGCCTGCATCCCCATGATGTCGCAGTCGCTACTGCTAGTTTCTTTTTATAGTTTCTGGATTCAGTCCATATGTGGGTAGAAAAATACATCAAAATATAGACAACATTCTGCTAATGACATTCAAATTATTCCGAGGAAGTTACTATATACTAGCAACTATATATGGGCAACATATAAGCAGAGACCATCCATTTCCTGACCAACACTGTAAAATAGATTCAGATTCACCAAGGAAAAAGTTTGAGGATTCCAAGATACATGATGAAGTGAGTAAAATATATTTTTTGAGTGTTTATACATAAATATAAGTTTTACATCTGTATATGGTCACAAAAATCTGTCACTAGAATTTACTGTTCTAGCTTTGTGGTGAAAATGAAACTCATAAGTTTTATGCATAAACATTGTAAGCAAAAGATTTTGTCTAGTAAGATTGTTCATGCATTGTGATTTATTATTATTCTAACCAAAATATTCTCTTGTTTATTTGTCAAAATATCAATACACTTATACAAAACAATTCTTGCATAAGAGTCCCAAAATAGCATCTTTATCGACATCCTTGGTGTGAATTATCACATAAAAGAAGTAGTTGAACTTGTATTAAAGATCCTGTGTTAGGAAACCCTGTTAGAGCTTCTTGGTCGAACAACGCCCCTCAAATTTGTTAGCTTTTTCCTTTTTCTTCCTAAAATGTTATAATATATTACAGCTGTTGAATTTGATTTAATCCGTTGTTTATTTTCTTAAAGATCATCTTCATTGTGTATTTGTGGCCTTTTTGGGGTAGAAAGCGGTTGCAGTTTTCTCACTATGATTCTCCTAACTCTTTAATTTTGTGATCATCATTGCTCCTTAAAATAGGGCACTATCATTGGATGATCAATTAGATCTGATGATAGTAGTAAACCACTTTGTGCAACTTTTAACCTCTCCCATGGAATACCACACCACATCATTTCTCTTGGAGAATAACGCTCGGCCTAGGGCAATAATCATAGATTAACTACACATACAGATATACGCATTCTCTTTTTTTGTATTGTAAATCACTTAACTTTACATAACTAGCATACAGTGTTGACAAACAACTTCTTACACCATGCCAGTGACAGATTTAGCAAAAGAAACTAATCATGGCATGTGAAAATCCCCAACAGGGAAACCACAAAATTTTATGGATGCTGCATAAAGGGAAAACAAGTACTTACCCGATTCAACCCTTGGCCTATGGCATAAACCGATGTACGAGAATAAATCGTTCAAGATCTCTAAACCCCACGATCTAGAGCTGGAAAACCCATACATGAAATGTGTCTTGTTATTGAAAAATTTTGGCGTCGTTGTAAATGATGTGGTAATTTTGTTGGTGCACGTTGCCGAAGATGGAAGGTCCCGATGCAAGCAGCCCAGACGAGCCCAACACCGCCAAGCACAACAGCTGCTCCTTCCCGTCGTCTATCTCAATAAAGCCCCTTGCTCTATTGCCTTCCCCGTCTCTGCTCCCGGTGCTCCTTCTTCCCTTGTAGCTCCTGCCTCTGCAATTCAGATGGGGAAATATGGGGATTTAGTAGGTAAAATAGAACCCCTCCATTCCCTCCTGTGATCCTGCTATTGATGATGAATGCCTCGCATGAAGCCGTTGCCGTTGGGGAAGCAGAGAAATGAGCTGCATTGAGTGATAGAAGAAATTAAAAGAGAGGGATAAACATAATCTTATAAAAATGTTTTCCCTATTGTCTTAATTTCAGACAATTGAATAATAATAAAAAAGAGTTAAACTAAAAAATATATTTAGAATATAATATTTTAAGAATTTTGACAGAGTGGAGAAAGGACGTTTTTTTGCTCGGTTTTTCGCTGTTGTCATTGAGTGGTGCTTGCTGCTGCCAGAAGGGTGGCGTCGGTAAGTAAAGAGGCCAACGACGGTGGACACCTGGATGTCCCCGCGCGTACAACCTGCATAGGTGGTATTCCCTCTACCTTTCCTCCTGTTAATGTTGCATTTAGTGTAGAGGCTTCTCTTAATGCTTCATAGACCCCAGTACCTCCTTCTTTGGCGAACACATCAACTAGGTTTAATGGAGATCCCAGCTCATCCGCTTACAATTCTCTCAAGGCTAAATCATTTTCGGAGGCGGTCACTAACTTTGCAGGTAGTATTAATGAGCAGGCTAGGTTTTTTGTTGCTGATAGCGATGAGGTCGCCCAGAACGGTAAGAACCCTCGGGTTCCCTTGGCTTCGTTGTCCTTAATCCCTAACTCTGAAATGCTTGCCGAAATTGTTAAGGAAAAAGGTAGGCTTAAAGATACTACAATATTCTTTGCTGTTGTTGAAGTGGAAAAATGTCCTCCGCGTAAATTTTTGGATGATTGGTTTCACAATTTTTGGAATGTTAAACTAGGGTTTCAAATTTCTTTCTGCAGACAGATTCAAAAGGGATTGTTTGTTGTTTTTTTCGCTAATCATGAAGCCCAACAAGAGGTCTTAAAAAAGCAATACTGGTCGGTCGGTCCCACATCCATCCGTGCTTTAGCTTGGACCCTTGATGTCGTCCATGAGGAAGTCCTTGCCCTTTCGGCCCCCAGGTGGATCCTTGTTAAAAACATTCTGCCCTTTCTCTGGCGTTTCTTGCCCCAACTCTTGGAAAATTTGGGCAAAATTATCAGAATGGATGAAACTGTTAGATTAGTCCCACACATGGATGCCAGGGTCCTTATTTCGCTTCTCCCTGGCAAAGAAATTCCCATTGAAATTAACATTAATGTGATTAATGATAATTATGTTTGCCCTATTGAAATACTGGGGGGTTTAAATGCCTGTTTTTTATGTAGGAAGGAGGGTCATCAAAGGAAAGATTGTTCCATCCTAGCGAAAACCTCTGCTAAATCTGCCAATAACATGAATGCTCAACCTAACCCCCCTCTGTCAGTTAACCCTACTATTGCTTCCACTTCTGAAGGCAGCCATGTTAAGGAATCCCCTAATCTATCTAGTTCCTCCCAGAATTCTTCCGCTCTTAATTTGAATCCCCCGCCCCCCCCAGAGGCTAATTCGGGACCTGAGCTCAAAGATGGATTTAACCTAGTGAGAAACCAGAAAAAAAGAAAAGGGAATTCATCGGGGAACCCCAAAACCAAAAACCTAAATAATACCCCCAGTTTGCCTCCTACTTCAAACCTCCCTCCGATTGTTGACATGATTAACTTTCCCGGCCATTCTTTTGACTCTGTCAATCCCATTGTGAATCCGTCAAAGCCTTCACCAAAATTTTTTAAGGAAATTGAGGATGATTATGTTTTTGAGATTATCCCTACTAGTGGGTCGTCTCAGATTGAATTTAAGATGGACATGGAGCTGAATGATATTAATGAGGCTCCCAGTTTAGATGTCGTCCCCACCAAAAGGCGTGAGAGGCCACCAGGTTCCAAAATTAACCTTGCTTATAAGTCCCCTGGGACCAATCCCAATAGTCCCTGCAGGACTATTGAAAATGCGTCTCAAACCCCATTTAATGTGCCCCAATGAATCGCCTATCTTGGAATGTCAGGGGACTCAAGTCTCCTAATAGAAAGCAGATTGTTAAGCATGTGTTTAATTCCTTCAATTCTGTTGATATTTTTATGATGCAAGAGATCAAATCTACTGGTTTTATGCTTGATTCCAGTTTGAACTTCATTTGGAAAGATGCTCTTAAATTCCACTCTAATCACAGCAGGGGTAAAGGTGGAATTGCTATCCTTGTTAACCCAAAATGGGGGTCTATCATATCTGGTAATGGAATTTCCCCTTGTCAAAGGGTTGTCTGGTTTGTACTATGACTATTAATAATAAATCTATTGGTTTCTACTCTATTTATGCACCTAATGACACTAAAGGTAGAATTACTCTATGGAATTGGTTATCTGCTCTCCCTGATATCCCCTGGTTTTTTGGTGGCGACTTCAACATGGTTGAGTCCCAAACTGATAAAATTGGTGGTAACCCCTTCAAGTGGAAGGACTATGAAAATCTGCATTGGTCTAACTTCATTAATACTAAGAATTTGTTTGATCCACTTGCTAATAATAAAGATTCTCATCCTAGTATCTGGCACACTTGGTGTAATTTTCAGCAAGGTCAGTCAAGGATTTACTCCAGACTGGATCACTTTTATGGCAATAAGGATTTCTTCTCCTTTATTCCTGATATCAATGGTAACATTGTCTTGGTCTCTACTACCACTCTCTCGGATCACCACCCTATCTTCACCCATGTTAGTATCAACCCTAAACCCACTCGTCACAATCCTCCTTGTGTTAAATTCTTCCTCAACGCCAAGCTCCTGCAAGATGAAGATGTCCTCTGTGCCTTGCATATCATTAGAAACATAAACTGTTGGAATATGAAGGAGTATTCCATGGTTGACAAGTGGAAAGCTAATCTTTTGGCCTGGAAATTTTGCTCCAAACCATTGGTCAAAAGCATGCCAAAGATTATAGATTCTCTGAAAAGCTGCTGCACGCTAATCTTCAAACTGCTGAGTGCAAAGTGCAGGCTGACCCCTCTAATTTGGTTCTCTTAAACCAGCTGGTTGCCATTAAAGATACCCTCAGTAAACACCAACAGACTAAAGTTCAAGGAGCTAAAATTAGATCTAGGATTAACTGGCTCCAACACGGTGATCAGGGTTCCAAATTCTTTTTTAATTATCTTAAGCACAAACAAGTTAAAGAGTCAATTGATAAGCTGATTATTGACCAACAGGAGATCTCTGATCCTGATTGCATATCCTTGGCCTTTGCTGATTATTATAGTAAGCTTTTTTCTACTGAAGATTCCATGGAGGCTGCTGAGCTTAGACTCAAATGTAGGCCTTTTATTCCTGCCAAGCTGGATGCTGAGGATATTATGTCTTTATCTACTCCCTTATCTATTACTAAGATCGAAAGGGCTATTAAAGCCCTCAAGGATGATAAGGCCCCTGGACCTGATGGGCTCTGTAGTGAGTTTTACAAGGCTAATATTAATTGGATCAGTAAGGATTTATTTGATTTGTATAATGAGGCCATTAACACTGGTTCTCTCAGCCCTGAGATCAACCGTGGTATTATTAAACTTCTCCCTAAAGATGGGGACAAGTCTCTTATCAAGAATTGGAGACCTATTACGCTCCTTAATGTGTCTTATAAAATTTTAGCTAAAGTTTTAGCCACTAGACTGGTTCATATTCTCCCTAAATTTGTTAGCATTACTCAAACGGGTTTCATCAAAGGTAGGTACATTCTGAAAAACCTCATTACTGCTTGGGAAGCCATGGATTGGGCCAAATGTTCTCATCAAAACGTTTCTCTTCTCCTCCTTGATTTTGAGAAAGCTTATGATAGGGTTGAGTGGAATTTTATCATTATGATGCTGCAGTCTTTTGGCTTTTCGCCATATTTTTGTAATGCTGTTCAAACCTTGTTCAAAGATGCTTGTGCCTAGGTTGAGATTAACGGTTCTATTTCAGACCCTTTCCCTCTTAGTAGGTCTATCCGGCAGGGCTGTCCTTTGGCCCCTGCTCTCTTTGTCATTGCGGCTGAAGCTTTGTTCTATATTCTGAGAGATAATACCTTGTCTCCAGAAGTTAGGGGATTATTTCTTCCCAATGATGATGAGCTTATTAATAGTCATTTTGCTGATGACACTACTGTCTTTCTTGAGCTCTCTGATAATAACTTCAAGAATCTTCAAGTTAAGTTGGATTTATTTTGTTCTATCTCTGGTGCTAGGGTCTCCCAAACTAAGTCCATCTGTTTAGGTTGGGATGATCAGCCTCCTAATTGGTTTCTTCAGCATAATTTTCAATGGGGAGGTCCCAAGAATATTGTTAAGTATCTTGGTATTCCTTACTCTGTTGATCCTTCTATTAAGGACATGTGGGTTTGGGTTAGGACCAAGATTGATAATAAGCTTAATAAATGGTACAATAGATCCTTATCCCTTGCTGGCAGAATTCAAGTTTGTCAAAAATTTTTATCCTCATACAACATTTACTACTCTTCTGCCTGGCTGTTTAGCAATTACCAAATTCTTGAAATTCAAAAAGCCATCAGGCATTTCCTTTGGTCTGATGGCAAGGGAAAGAAAAAGTTTCATGCTGTGAATTGGGAGTGGTGTCACACTGATAAGTCTCTGGGTGGACTGGGGTTAAAAGATCTTAAGCTTCAAGGTATTGCTCTTGCCGCTAAATGGATCTTTTAGTCATTGGAAGGTGACTCTCCTTGGAAAGTGCTTGTTAGACACAACATTGAGAGAGGTCTTCCCAAGGAGGCTAAGTCCTGGAAGAACCTCCCTTTTTGTGGCCTTATTTGTGGTAAATTTCCGGTTATGGTTCAAGGTTCTGCTGTCTTTAAGTCTATCTGGCGTGCTTGGGACCATGTCCAAAAGTTTCTCACCAATAAGGATTTTCATAGTGATCATCAACTTTATGGTGAAAGGTCCATTTGGTGGAACTTAAGCAGGAACAATAAACCCTTAGCCCTCTACCAGGGTTGCTCGGCCAAGTCTTGGGCTAGAGCTGGTATCACTCAATTTGTTGATATTTTCGAACATGATCTGCTTATTTCTTGGGATGAGCTGAAGAGTAACTTTAACTTACCTCAGTCTCAAAAGAAGACTTATAACTTAATTGTGGAAGCCTGTAAAGACCTCCCTTCGGCTTGCGATGTGGAGTCTCATAGATTTCTTAAATGTAAATGGCCTGATGGTACTGTCTTAGACCAACTTAAAGCTAAAAACATTTATAAAATCATTAATCATAATGAGGATATTATTGCTCATTTGAATAGATTCTGGTACTATTCTTTTGATGTTAAAATGTGGAAAAAAATGCTGAATTATATTTGGAAAAGTCCTGTTGAGCCCAAGATCCAATGTTTTAAATGACTCTTGTTAATTGATAGACTTCCTATTAAAAGAAATTATCATACTGTTTTATGTAATATTTGCAGGCTGCCGGATACTGGTAGACATATCTTATTTGATTGCCTATTTGCTAAAGAAATTTGGAATTTTTTTGGTATTTACTATCCCTTTAATGTGACTATTATTGGAATTGTTACGGGTCACATTAAAGGGCTTAGTAAGGATGCTAACTTCTTCTGGAATATGCTATCTTCTAACATTCTTTGGTAGATTTGGAAGTGCAGGAATGAGGAAAAGTACCAAGGTAAGCCAAGGGTTCTTACTGAGTCTTTTCATAAACTCAATCATTTTAAAATCTTCCTCCAGGTTCAAGCTACCTTGATTATTGAGAAGGATAAATTTAGAAGGTTCCTTGAGGATGGTCAAGCTACCCTTTTCTTCTACGAGCTCAATTATGGATTCCAATGGAGAAGGACTCTGGACAACTTACGGGTGTTCGAGCATACTTGCCGGAAGCTGAGCCAGGCTATCAGAAAGAACCACAACACTAAAAGGAGCAGATTTTGGTGTTGTCCCAGAATCAGGAACAAAAAACTATTGTTTGGATGGAGGGCCCTCTTGGTTGGTCCGCTTGGGTGGACATCCACCTTGTAGCTCTTTTGTTCCCTTTTTTTCACTTTTGATGCATCTAAGCTTTCCTCTTTGTAATAGTACTACTGCTATTTTGATGTGAGGCCTCCTTTCAGGCTCTCGTTGGTTGTACTCTCTTTTTTGATCTCTCTATTTTTAATATAAAAAATATATATTTAAGACAAAAATAATATTTTGTCTTAAATTAATGTCTCTAATACCTCTCTTATGTAGTAGTGATATAAGTTAAACATATGATTTATGCCTACCACTTAGGCATGCATGCTCAAATTGAGCTTTTTCTTCACCCACCCAGTAGAAAACTACCATAACTATAACTCCTTAGTTCACGTGACATTCATGCAACACTAAAAACCATGTAATGTATCACAAAAGAAACTATACAAATCTTGCACAACTATTTGTATCTTGCACCATTTACCAAGTGTCAATAATCATGTGATCTAGCTTGAAAGATTGTTTTGTGTGAGTTATGTACCTCATAGTACACATAATATTACACACTATGCAAATATTCCAAATTATTAAGTAAGATCTTGTTCAACAACTATTTATATATAATGAATTTATTTAGTTCACACAAGTTATAGCAATGAACAATTTCTATTAATGTTTCATGAAAAAAAGGTTTATCAACATAATGAGCATACGTAAGTTAAAAGGTCAAACGATAAGGAATCACTAATGTGAGTTCTATCATTTCAAGTTCTTGTCAATAGTTAGAAAAGAAAGTAGAGATATATGTAGATGGAGTTGGAGATAGAGAACATGAAGAATAAGAAAGAGTTAAAAACATAAAATTATATTAAATTTTTTAAAGATAAAAAGTTTAAACATAAGAAAGAATAAAAACAAAATTAAAAATAATTTCTTTATTCTTTTTTTTTTGCTTGAATAAAAAATTTAAATATTAATATTTGATTGTGTAAATAAATATCAAATTTAATATAAAAAATGTATGTATATATATATATATATATATATATATATATATATATATATATATATATATATATATATATATATATATATATATATATATATATATATATATATATATTCAAAACATCTAATAATTAAAAACAAGTGCCACAAGTTATTGCATAATTATTCTAGATTTTAAAATTACAATTAATATGTTCCAACTCTAAATTTATATAATTATAGAATACAATAATCTCTATGAATTTAATTCCACATTTAACAATAACCATCAATATAATCTTTAACTCTTGATCTAATTTTAATCCTTACCCTAATCTTAACCCTTGATCTAAGATTCACCCTAACATTAACTTTAATCTTATGTCTAGCCTAGTTCAAATTCTAGTTGTACCCACAACCCTAATTCTAACATTAACATTAATTTTCATTATAGCCCTAATTATTAACATTAAATAAAACCCTAATTCTAATTTTCCTTAACTTTTATCCACAATCCTTAATCTAAGTCTAAGCCTAACTCTAAGCTTAACTTTATTTGATTTAAGAATTATAATAATTAATAATAATATAATTATAACTTAAGTTATAATCATTTATTAAAATTATAACCTTAAAATTCCTAGTTATAATCTTAATCTTAATTAATTATTATTTAATTTAAATATTTAAAACAATGATTAATTAACATCATAACTATAATATAATTGATGAAAATATTTATATAGTATAATTATTTTAAATTTTAAAATAATAATTACTATATTGTAACTTTAAAATTATAAAATTATGAAATTATAATAATTTATATAATTCTAATTCTATATTCAAATTAATTTTAATCATAATTTTAAAAATCAAATCCAAAAACATTTAATCATTAAAATATTTAACCTGGTAGAATCTATCCCCTCAGAAGTTTACAAATGTCCATAAATCTATCCTCTAATAAGTTTACAATGGTCCATTAATTTTTTAATCCAAAATAATAATCAACATACACATACACATACACATACACATACACATACACATACAAACACACACACACACACAACACACACACACACACACACACACACACACACACACACACACACACACACACACACACACACACACACACACACACACACACACACACATACACATCCATAGGCGCATACACATACACATACACATACACATACACATACACATACACATACACATACACATACACATACACATACACATACACATACATACATACATACATACATACATACATACATATATTCATACATACATACATATATATAATTAGGAATTTGAACAAAGGATTCAAAACCTACCATTAGCCAACCACGAAAGCTAACAAGCTATGAAAAATATTCCTAATGTACAATCAATGAAAGCATGAAGACAAAATAAATGCAAACATAGAATCTCCTCCATGTGATTCCATTGTCCTTTCACCTTGAAATGTGATTTTTTAGGTTTCAACTACAAGTGAGATGAAAATGACAACATAAAGTTACTCAAAGTGTGGTTGTTGAAAATGAGAAATGAGAGCTCAATTTATAGACTTTTGAAATCACATTGAATGGACAAGATCAACTCAATCCGACGGTTGAGATTCTGTGCAAGGATGAGTTAAATGATAAATTTCCATTAGAAGTGAAGAGAAAAATATGTTAAATAAAAAAGAAAATGTAAACTTCCATTTGCACTCCAAATATTCCATTTAAACTCGACACAAACTATGACAAATGGAGAGAAAAGGGGAGAGCAGAAAATGAGCTGGAATTAATAATTTAAATTATTAATTCCACTCATAACTCAAATTAGCCATTTAATATATAAAAAAATTAATTGTGACATGGACAAAGAGGGTGAATAAATAATTAAAATTTATTTGTTCAAAAAGAGACATCTTAACAAAGGAGTTGAATAATTATTTAATTAATCAACCTAGGGGAAATGATTTGAATAATGTAATATACAAACCCAATTGTTGAATTAGGTCCTAATAGTGATAATTGCTTGGCTAATAATTGGTAAAAATTAATGACAATTGACTAAGGTTGACAACAAAATAGGACAGAGATCAAAAAAGGCCCAAGATTGATAATGATTTTGATAAGAGACTGATACGGTCGATTGATAAAGTGCCATGAAAGGTTCAGAGAGTGTCACAGAGGAATGATTGAAATGGATTGATAAAGAGGTTGATAATTTAATACTGATTAATTATCAACAAAGAGGGAATTAAGTCTAATTGTCAAGATGAGACCAATTAGAATGATAATTTTGAAAATGATAAAATGCCAATCGTAATGATTTAGGACCAAATGCAAATGAACAAGACTGATTAGGGGTGGATTTGAAATGAACTAAAATGAGAGCAATGACACAATGTCAACATATGATGAAGATCGAATGCGACATAGAAGACATGCTAAAAATTACGTTAGCGACATAGGAGTGATGACCAATTTTGAGTGTCTATATTTTGCCCCTCTTTGAGACAGTCTAATTTATGAGTGTTGTTTCAAAGAATAATTAAATGATCATGCCTCGGTAGATTGAGAGACAGAGGTGGGATGTCCCCTTGAGAGATTGTTTATGCATGAAAGAAATGAATGATCTCTTGAAAGAAGAGAAGAATGTTAGATGAAACAGAAAAAAATTGATGAAACAAAAAAATGTTAACAAGACGGGAAGAATGTTAATGGATTGTAGAAAAAGGGTTGATTGATACCAAATGATTTATTTGATCAATAGATAATAGATAGAAAGATTGATGGGATAGAATAAATGTTAGCTAGAAGAAATGCAAGTGAGAAGTAAAGAATGATTAGTGTGATGAAATATGTCTTTCACAGATGCAAATAGTAACTGAGAACCTTTATTTGATATGGAAAAATGGATGTGGCACACCATAGAAATGAAGGCCAGGACGATAATGCAATCCCTTTGCATAAAACATATACATTACAGGCAAGTAATGAGTAAAAAAATAGCCTAAGACAATACATGTGTCAAGGGTCGAGGTATGTGTGGTGTTCACAAAACGAACATACTTATCACAGACACCCAAGACATACGTCCCCCATAAATGTATGAAATACTTCGCAAATAGAAAACAAAATAAAAATGATCATGAGCCATCCCAGCCACTCTAAATCACTTCATGAAATCATCGATTAGCATAGGAACATGATCAAAGATAAACCATTGAAAGATAAAACTCAGAAATTCAAACAAGTCAAACAAACATCCCGATCTTCATTGCCAAAAGTGAGAATGTTGTGTTTAAAGGACAATCATGTTGTCTAGTTTTAGGTAATGTAGTACCTCATCAAGATAGGACATAGTATGGTTTCGTGTATACTACACCCTGTATAACATGGATGATAACAGTTGACAAAGGATTGATAATGTTGATGTTGATTGATGGATAAGACAAGTTCGACTAGTTCGAATGCTAGGTTGGTTGAACAGTTCATATGTTAATGTGTGATTTGTTAATCACAATGTTTCATGTGTTTCTATTTGAAGTTTGCTCAAAATGTCTGTCTATATACAAAGGGGATAGTTAATTAATGAAATGAAAAAAAAAAACAATTATTTTTGGGTTTTTAATGTTTTCCAATTTTTAGCGTTTTTATAAATTTTTTATTTTTTTTGTGTTTTTTTTAGGACATGTTATGATGTTTTTTGGATTATTTCAGGACTTTTAAAAATTTTTTTTGTAATTATTTCAGGACATTTTTTTATTTTTAGTATTTTTTTTAGGACTTTATTTGATTTTTAGTTATTTTTCAGAACTTTATTTGATTTTTAAGGATTATGTTTTAGGACGTTATTTGATTTTTATGGATTTTTGAGGACTTTATAAGTTCTGTACATGTCGTAGCCTCCAAGCTGGTCACTATGATAAATCTATCAATTGATCATGACAAGAGATTTTCCTCCAATTAAGGTCCTAAATATGTGCAGTGACTAGGACAAAAGACATATGTACAAGGATTGGCAATCAATCAAAAAATACATTGATGCTGACCAATAGCAAGCTTGGGGAAGGACACTAGGTCGAATCAAAATGGTTAGGTGTGATAAAAATTTGTGCTATATACAGAGGGAATCGTGATAGATGACGAATCAAGGACCTTGCTAAATGTGGCACTTGTTTTCCAAGTTTTCACCACAGTACTTGCCCAAAGCGCTTGTTTGCCAGGTTTGCACTAGAGGGCGGATAATTTTTCTATACTATTTTTTTTTGTTGCTTTCACACAAGGTTCATGTTTACCAGGTTTTAACCAAGGCGATATTTTTTTCTTTTTCACTTTTTTTTTTTGTATGTTGATTTTTTCAAAATTTTTTTTTGCATTTTCACCTTTTTTGTCATTTTTTCAGGATCATATTGAAGAACTGCTAAAAGAAACCTATGTATAATACTTCCAGAGGTGCATGTTGTTCATAGGATCTGATAGTGGTTATCCCTCTGGGGTTGTAAGTTGATAAGAACTTGAAACATATGTTGCAGTTATGATGAAAGGGCCAACCCAATTAGGTTCAAATTTGCCTTTGATGATCTTAGTAGATTGTGAATTATTAGGGTTGTCTTTCAGGACAAAGTCTCCCACTTCGAAGTGTTTCCCTTTGACTTTCTTATTATAGGTGTGAAAAAGACATTTTTGACATGCTTGCAAATGTGTCAAAGTTGTCTAATGCCTTTCATCTAGCATTTCAAGATGATGCAATCTAGAAACTCTGTATGACTCATCATCTATTTGGTATTGTAAGGAGACTCGCAAGGATGGAATCTCAACATCCAAAGGTAAGATAGCTTCCGTACCATACACCAAAGAGTAAGGTGTTGCACCAGTAGGGGTATGGATAGAAATGTGATAGGCCCATAAAGATGGATTTAACTGCACATGCCAATCTTGACCATCATCATTGACCAACTTTTTGAGTATCTTGATAATGTTTTTATTGGATGCCTTGGCTTGGCCATTACTCTGTGGATAATAGGGACTTGAGAAACGATGTTGGATGTGAAACTTATCACAGAGTTCTCAGACATCTTTGTTTTTTAATGGACGACCATTATCTATGACAATTGCAAGAGGACCCCATATCAGCATATGATATAGTTCAGAATGAATTTTGAAATCTGCGTGCTAGTGATATAAGTCATGAGTATAGCCTCAATCCATTTATTATGTGTTTGTTATGGTAAACTTATGTTCGTTTTCTAATGTTGGGTGGGTCTTTCCAATGAGATCAAGCCCCCATTAAGAAAAGGGACTTGGAGATATGATAGGTTGAATTTCTTATGCTGGTGCATGAATGTAATCTCCATGCATCTGGCATTTGTAATACTTCTTATCAAATTCATGGGACTATTTTTCTATTGTCGCCCAATAATATATAGCTTAGACCAAATTTTTAGCTAGGCTAAGAGCATTGAAATGGCCCCCACATATACCATTGTGAACCTTGTGTAAAGCCATGTGTGCTTCGTCGGAATCTAGACATCTGAGGAGGGTTTGGTCAAAGGATCAATGGTAGAGGGTATCACCGATGATGACATATTTGAAAGCTTGTCTAATAAAGGCTTGGTGTTTGTTGGTAGAAAGGTTTGGAGGTATGGTTTCAGATTTTAGGTATTCATAGATTTATTTGTACCATGGGGAGTTAGGAACTATGAGGACACACACCAGATTTGATGCCAGAATTTAAAAATATGGGACCAACAACTGCTCTACCAAAAATTCATTTGTCCATATTCTGAGGCATATCCAACATAGAGGCTATAGTCACCATAGCATCTATTGATTTGTTCTGAAGGTGGGGGACTTGATTAAATTGGATAATAGTGAATTGTGTCTTAAAATGTTCTACCATGTTCTTATAAGGGAGAAGCTTCTCATCTTTTGTTTCATAGTCATCATTTACTTGGTAGATGGCTAACTAAGAATCTCCATAGGCCTACAGATGTGTAATATGCTACTGAATTGCTATTTTGAGTCCAGTAACCAAAGACTCATATTTTGCGATATTATTGGTACAATCAAAAGTTATTCTTTAGGATTTTGGAATAGCATCACCTTGAGGGGTTATAAATAAGATACCTATTATTGAGCCAAATCTGGTGTGGGATCCATCCAAATATAATTGTCATTCATTAGAAGATATGACAACAAAGACTAACTCATGTGAAAAAATCAGTCAACATTGGATGATCATCTTAGATAGGTGCATATGCGAGTTGATCCTCTATTACTTGTCCTTTTATTTCTTTTCTTTCAATGTATTCAATATCAAACTCACTTAAAATCATGACCCATTTTGCTAAGTGACCTTTGAGAGCTGCTTTGCTAAGCAAATATTTCAATAGATCAATCATGGTTATGAACAAGGTCATATGATTTAGCATATAATGTCAGAGATTTTGAGTTGCAAATATGACTTCCAAGAATGCTTGCTCAATGGTAGAATAGCTTAATTCATAGCCCACTAATGCTCAACTAATACAATAAATAACCCGCTCTTTGCCTTGTTCATCTTGTTAAACATAAACTATAACAATCAACAACTTATTTCCATCAATCTTGAAATAAAGATTATTGTCTGTTGTACCTTTCCTAAAATTGTGTTGAAACAAATACCTATCCAATCTTGCATACCAAGCCCTTAGTGCTTATTTAAGTCGATACGATTCTTTCTTCACTTTGCACACCATATCTAGATTTTCAATCAATTTGAAAGCATCTGGTTGCTCAATGTAAACTTCTTCTTCTAGATATCCATTCAAAAATGTGGATTTGATATCCATTTGATAAAGTCTAAAGCTCTTGTGAGCAAAAAATGCAAGAAACATATGAATAGCTTCTATCCTTTCTACTGGAGAAAAAGTTTCTTAAAAATCTATGCCTTCCACTTGAGAATATCCTTTACATACCAGTCTTGCTTTATTCCTTGTCACATGTCCTTTCTCATTCAATTTATTTTTGAATACCTATTTAGTTCCTATTACATTCTTGTCCACCAATCTAGGTATTGGCTCCCAAATCTTGTTCTTCTAGATCTGATTTTGTTCTTCTTCCATAGATTTTACCTAACTTTCATACTTTCTTTCTTTCTCATAAGTTATTGTATTAGTCATAGATAGTAAATAGTAATTGGCTTGTTCTTTAGCTTCTGCAATATTCCTTCTTGTTTGAACACCTTTTGTCTTGTCTCCAATTATTTGATTTTTTCAATGATGCTTCTAAACATATATAGCAGGAACTTTTGCCAAGTCTTCTTCTTCTTCTCCATCATTTGTTTCCTTGTTTTTTCTCTCTTCCAGATCACTTGTCTTCTCAATAATTTCTAGAACAATCTCAATACCAATCTCAACATTAGGCTGAATCTAATTCCATTCTTCACATACCTTTACATTTATATTTTCCACTATCTTGTTCAGCGTTTTGTTAAAACACATGTAAGCCTTCCTATTTGTAGCATATCCAAGAAAGATCCCTTCATCTTCTCTAGATTCAAACTTCTCAAGATTTTCCTCATCTCTTTTGATATAGCATTTTATTCCAAAAATTTTAAAATATTTCACAGTAGGTGGTCTTCCATGCCATAGCTTGTAGGGTGTTTTAGTATTATTTACTCTAGTATGTACCCTATTAAGAAGATACACAACAATATGTATTGCTTCTTTTCAATACATATTGGCCAGATTAACATATTTTAATAAATTACTAGTCATCTCAATAATAGTCTTATTCTTTCTTTCCACAAAACCATTCTTTTGAGGAGTCCTCAGAGCATAAAAATGCCTTCTAATCCCATGAATATCACAAAAATCATTAAATTCCCATGAAGTGAATTCTCCTCCTCCCTCTTATTTTAAGCACTCAATCTTAGCATCTACTTGATTCTCAACCATGGATTTGAAAATGTTAAATCTACCGTAAGCCTCACCTTTATCCTTTAGAAATGTAACCCAAACCATTCTAGAGAAATCATCAATGAGTAACATGTAATAACTTTCTCCATTCAAACCTCTATGTATGAATCAACTCTAGTGGCTTTGTAGTACAATAATCCTTATTCTTGAATCTCCTCTTATTTTTCTTTCCCAATTGGCATTCTTTGCACATAGTATCGGTATGCTTGACAAGTCTAGGTAAATCTCTAACTACTTCAAATCTATAAATTTTGATCATATTATCAAAATTGACATGTATCATTCTTTTGTGCCACAACCAACATTCAATAATTTATGTTAGAAAAAATTAGTTTCCTTTATATCCTTGATGTAGTATACATTTCTACCTATTCTAACTCTTTATGCAACTCTTTTACCGGTCTTCTATTTTATGATCACATATCTGGTGCTACTAAATAAAACTTCATAGCCTTTTCTACACATTTGACTAACACTTAACAAACTATGTCTCAATCCTTCAACATAATAAACATTATTAGTTTTATGCTTACCATCAATAGAAACACTTCCAATACCTTGAATAGCTGCACCATCTTCTCTTGAAAACTTCACTAATCCTCCATCATACTTCTTGAGATTAATAAACATGTCTTTATCACTAGTCATATGATTTGAATATTTGAATTCTATAATTTATGTATTTAGTTCTATCATAGCATGCATGCAATCATAATTGTTCTCTCTTCTTCTGGTTATTCAAAGCATCCCGTTTAACTTCAATTTCCAAAAACAAAGATTGTTCATTCGGCTTATCGTCAACTTCATCTTCAAATGTATGTTTCTTAATTGAACATAAGCCCTTCTTCTCTCTTCTGTTAAAGTTGTGTCTTTTAAACTTGTTCTTCTTCTCCCGACAATCCAATATCTTATAGTCTTCTCTATAAGTGAAATTATTGGAGTCCAAGAACACTGAGAGGGGGGGTGAATAAATGTTCTACCGATAATGTTAGTTTTGAAAGTTTATTACTTATTAATCGATTAATAGTAAATAAAATTAAAGTGCATATGCCAAATAACACAAAGAAAGTCAACACCATAACACCAGGATTTATATGTGGAAAACCTTGCAAAGGGAAAAACCACAGTGGGGCTAATACCCACAATATCTATATACTTTATCAAGGTATACAAATATTATATAAGAGGGTTTGCAAATGCAAAAAGGCCAACTGCCTAGAGCTTATTGCTCAAACACAAAATAGGAAGTCTCACTAACTTATAGAATATTACAAAGTGTTTACAAAGGAAAATAAACTTATAAATAACATCTTACCATTTTGGATAAATTCCGGTGAATGCTCTGATATCCTTTTTTTTATACCACTTATTTGATGCTCTGTTCTGCTACTGGTTATGCTATGCACATGAAATTGCACACAATCACTTTCAATTGCTAACCAAAATGCATACCAAAACTCACTGAAGTCACAACCAAAAATTTGCATTCCATCATATACATCCGATCTATCACTAAGGTGATCTTCTTAAATATCCTTCTGATTTTACCATGTCAGCTTCAATGAGAAATATGAACAAGTCGGCTATCGAAACATAATGAAAATCAAACATAAATATAATGACCATGTCAAACATCACAAGTTATTACCAAAATCCATGAAGACATAATCGAGACCAAAAGATTTCCTTAGCTGGGTCCTATCCATTACCGAGTTCTATATACACATTATCATGATCAGGACATGTTACCAGGAAGAAGACTTAGCCAGGATGAAGTGAATGCCGATGTTCGTGCTAGTGTAAAGTAATGTGAATACCAGTTAGTGCAATGAATGATGGTTAACTAAATGATGAAACCATTTACCCTGAGATGATGAGTTTCCATCAATGACAACCCAAAATGACTTTAATCTTGCTGGATGAGTGTCAATTGCCAACAATCTCCCCCTTTGGCGTTGATGGCAACACTCATGTGCAAAATGATACCATCTGCATAACCTCCTAATGTGTACATGAATCTTCTATATACAAGTATGATACAATGATCTCCCTAAGAAATATATACATTTTTCACTTATTCCTCTCCCTTTGACATCAATGACAAAACAGGGTGCCCACAAAAAATGTTGTACAAGTATAAACATGAGCCAGTTCTATACAAACTTCAAAATATTAGCATGCATATTCTTCAAAAATGAAAAGTAGTTATCCCAACCATTCTTAAGAGATTCAAGAATAGATATGCAACCATTCAAGATACTAGCATAGTATTCTATCTCTTCTGAAGTAGTGGGATCCTCCTTTTGCAGATTAGAAATACACTTTGTTTTATGAAACAACAAGTTATCAAGTCGAGGACCAATTTGATTTTGGAGGTCATTTAATCTCCTTATTATTATGTCCCCATCTTCTCCAATTTCAAAATTTGATCCATAATCATCAAAATTGGACCATCCAAAGAATTTGTCAGATTAGCTGTCGGGTTGTAGGATTTATAAATCTAGATTAAGTTTTTTCTATAATCTATCAGTTGCTTGTCTACGGAGTTGGTTAGCTTATCAAAATATAGACAAGTCTTATATACACTGCCTCCTTCAGTTAAAGATGCATCAATGGATTGTAAGGAGGTCTAAAGTTTCTCTTTATCAATCACAATCATTTGCAAAAATGTTAGCTTTCAGGCTGGTACAAAATTTTCTTTAGCCTCTATTAGTGAAACGTTCAAAAAAGAATCATAATGCTTGGGAAGGAATTCAATAATTTCCTTTAGTCTACCCAAAGAGATTTCACCATCCGAAGCTTGAAATTTTGAGACTAACTGATTCAAAACTTCAAAACTGTGTTCAATCAATTTCCTGTCCTTAGAATCTTCTTGTGCTAGTTCCTGTGTAGCCTATGCCTGAAGAGCTGCTGCTACCAAAATCTTCTCTACCAGTGACATTTTGTGGTAGGGTTTGTCAAAACTGATAAAAATTTGTGGTAAATTTCCTTTAGCTATGGAAGAAGTGTCAATTTCCAAGCTAGAGGAGAGATCCACCACAGTCTCCTTTTCCTTGTCAACCAATGAAATAACTTTTGAATCCTTTAACTCTTGTGCACTGGTGGCTTTGCCACTTGGTGCCTCATCCAAAACTTGAGTATCTTGTACACCTATATTCTTATTTACATCTACCTCTATATCATCTATTATCTGTACATTATCTATCGGGATGTCCTCTATTACAAAATGTGACTTAGTAACTGGTATAGTGGTATTCGGTGTAGTGCTTGTCGATTTCTCAGTATCTAGACTTTGTTTGTCTGTCGGTTGTTCATCCTTAGGCAACTGAATATTCTAAGATTGCACAAAACTAGAACTTAATTCATAGCCTAGACGCAAAATAATTCTTACCCATAGGGTATGTGCACAAAGATGGTGGTCAGAAAAGTGGACACCACCTAAAAAATATATGAAAAAACTAGCAACACGTATGCGATATTAAAATTTGAAATGACCATGTACGAGCTTAGGTTCATTTTCCCCGAGCCTCAAACAAAGATATTGTGTATGTAGTATATTCAGGAAAGTAATTGCATACGCAACGTGTTTAGGAAAGTAACCGCATACACAGTTTTTAGTCCCAAAAACCACGTATGCGGTACTTGTCAAAAAAAGTTTTAAAAAAAATGACTGGGTCTTATTTTCCCTACGACAACAATATTTTTCCCTTCATTTTCCCCATGAAAGTGCAAATGGGCTCCCACATTTCTCCACCAAACTCTATGGATCAAGGTTAGTTTTGCTTAATTTTTGTTTTTCTTTCTCATTTATTCAAATTTTTTTACGTTTTAAATTTGATTTCATTTATTTTGATTAGGTTTTTTTATTTTTTGTTTCAAAACTAGATTCTGATAATCCACAACAACAACAAGATGCACCTCCTGAAAATCCACAAGATACACCTCCAACTCCTCCTTTTGACCATCCACTTGATACACAAGAGCAATTGATTAATTAGTTAGGGCAAAACACGTCTAAAATAAATAAACTGATTAATAAATTGAAAACATCTAAGTTTGAGCATCATAAATCCCTCGCCACTAGCCTAGAAACATTAGCTAGTGGTGCCACAACCATTTCCACACAAATTACAAAATGAGGAAACTTTAGGGATATGTGTTGTCAATACTATGCTAGTGGGTTATCATACAAGAGAGTGAAAAACAATAATATTAGTAAACAACAAATATGTGCCCTTTTTGTTAGTCCTAAAATGGGTCAGTTGTTACCTCTTAATGCAAAGAGGTTTCCCATACATTGGTGTACCAATGTGCACATGAAGAATCTTTTTTGGCAGAGGTTGTGGATGGTATTTGATGATCCACCTTGTAATAATTATGAGGTGTTATTGTATTTTAAAAAAAAAATATACTGTGAGTTTGTCCTCAATGTGTGGCCAAACTATTTTGACATGAGAGAGTTCCATGGTAGAGGTGGTATCTCTTCCCAAGATAGACCTGAAGCCCATAGGCGATTACTCGTGGAGAGTCGCCACTCCCTAGCACCCAAACCCAAGATGCATCAGGCTATCCCAGTAGAGCTGAAAGACTTGGTGGAGATAAAGACTCTTCAGGCGGCTACAACATTGACTGGTGCCATCATCCAACATGGGACACAATTAGCACACCCTCTTGTATTGGATGATGAGCCATTGGTTGCTCCAGGTGGTGACATAGAGCCCATTCAGCATGTGTGTGTCAGTTGCTCGGGGATATGCACATGGATTGATGATACATCCGCCGTAGATGGATCCACATGTCATTCGTTCATGATTTGTGGAAGTATATGTCAGACCTACATGGCTGAGGATGTGGCGTTGACAGGTGAGTTGATGGGCATGTTGTTTGGCCATCAGCCACAGATACAGGTGTGTTGATTTAAATTCATAGCATTTTATTTATCAGTCACTTTAAATTTGTATTTACATAAATTAATTTTCATTTATACATTGATTTAAATTCATACAAACAATATGCATTTCATGATACAGTAGTGGTATCCCATACTCTTCCCTCAGTTATGACAACTTCAACTTCGATACCTGATGTATAAATTTTATAACATGTTAAAATAGAATAGTACACTTTGAATTCAAAATAATTACAAAATATACTAACTATCTTTACTTCTTTGTCCAATTTTTGGTTTGTAGCTGTTGACTGGGGACCAAAAGTCCCAGATTCATGACATCACGCTCTCAGCGATCGATTTTGGCCTAGAAGGCTATACGGTATCATATTTTGTACATCCTTTTTTATATATTATTTTAATGGAATATGGAAGTCTTTTCATTTTAGATTTTTAAAATTATGTTTACTATATTATCTGTACTAATATCTCATGTTAATTTTAATTTTTAAGAGTACCCCCTCTACATCTAGGTCTCATTGTAAGCAAAATAATTCCTCAAAGACTCCAAAATGTGGGAAGAAGGTAATTGAACACATTTTTTTAGTTGTACAATTGTTTTAAAATTTTGAAATTGTCTTATTTGGGATTTGTATATTGGTTAGCATTTTTTGTCTATTTTACATGTACAGCAGCCATTGAGCTATGTGGGTTTGTTGAATGCACCAGATTCGCCTGATGATTGAGAGAGGGTGGAGGTATGTATCTCTACTTTATTTTCTTTATTTCATGATTATATGCATGTGTACATGTGAATTTATTATAAATTATAATCTTATAATTTTTTCATACAGGAAATTTCCATAGCTGCTTCATCAATGGCGAGCCCTCCTCCGTGCACTGGAGAAGCATCTCACAATTGGGTACACTTTTGTTTGATATATTACATTAAGTATTTTTAACCCATAATACTTATCATTTATTAATTGTATTTAATCTTTGATCATTTTTTGTATAGGTAATAGGAATAGTTTTTCCATTGATGGTGAGCCATCCTCAGTCCTTTAGAGAAGCATCTCAGATATCGGTACATCATTGCTCTCTATATTATAGATTTTAAGTGGTTTTGATGTATTTATGTTTGTACATTGTATTAATTGTACATTTAATCTACAATGGTCCCCTTCGTGATTCAGCCATAACGTGGATCCTTTTGTCTTCAAGAAAAATCCTAAGACTAACAAGGAGAGGGGAGAGAAGACATTAGATCCGAGATCAACTGATGAGGTAATCTACATTTCAATTGCAAACAAATTATAGTTAAATGCATAGTTATGTTTTTAATTGTGAACTATTTTCTACAAAATAATTCTAACTTGTCTTTTGAATTGTGGTTTTGCAACCATCTATAGAGCCACATACTACATCGAAGAGGCTCGATTTTGATGATCCACCACAAGTTTAGGATCATATAGTGTTAGTCGTGGTCATAGAATGACCAATACATGTAGATGTATTCTATATTTTTATTGTATATAGATTTGGACATGACATATGCCACATTTTTGTAATACTTGTATTGACTTGGCAAACATGCCTTTTTTTGATATATATATAAATGTTGATATTTGATCCAATAAATGTGTACTTTCATTATTGGGTATTCGTTGTATTTTGTGGCTGCCCTTTTATAAAGTTAATTGATCATTTTCCTATGTAATCAACAATATGAATATAAACAACAAAAATCTATGATATAAGACATTGCAATCATGGAATATGATTTGATAAAATTTCTAAAATGTTGAATTAACTCTATAAAACTCCTTGTATTCGGTTCATTATTGTGCATTTGTTGAATTTGGTGGCTACCCTTTTATAAATTTAAATGAATATTTACCTATGTAATCAACAATACGAATATAACCAACAATATGTGTGTTGTACAAGAGAACCCTCATGCTCGCAATAGTGAAATTTTGGTTCTCATGTTTGGGGTCATTTGGATCAAACATATAAAATTTTCTCAATTGTTGTCAGAGTTGCTCAATTATTGTCAAAGTTGTGAGAATTGATTTAGTTCATCCTGTGTACAAACAAACATCATGAGCATGTCTGGGTGGGGATTTTTACACTAGGCATGCTCCTCTCGTGCATCCCAAAGTGCCAAAACTTCGAGAGCCATACCCTACCGATGCGATCTCTCAAGTGCCCCAAGTCCAAAAAATTATCAAAATTTGACAAACTGTTTCTTCCAATCTAGGATACATATGATCGATCTGTTTAAATCTGCAGGGTCATGTGAGGCTTCTCTACAGTTTCGTATCTTAGTATTTGATGACTCGAAGCCATTTTTAATTGGTAGCATTTTTTTGCCTGCTGCGAAAACCGTCAGTTGCATGCAATGCAAAGTTGCAAGATAGGCTAGAATTGAATTGGTTCATCCTGTGCATAAACCAACATCACAAGTGCATCCATGTGGGTAGGATTAAGTTAGGAATTCTCCTCTCATGCATCCCAAAGTGCCCGAATGTTGAGATCCATACCATATCAACGCGATCTCTCAAGTGCCCTGAGTCCAAAAAATTATCAAACTTTGACAGACTATTTCTTGCAATATAGGACACATATGATTAATCTATTTGAACTTGTGGGGTTGCATGAGGCTCCTCTATAATGAACTATCTCTAATTTTTGATGACTCGAAGCCATTTTTAATTAGTAGCATTTTTTGCCTGCTGCAAAAATCATCAGTTGCATGCAATGCAAAGTTGCAAGATAGACTAGAATTGATTCAGTTTGTCTTGTGCACAAACCATTATCACAAGAATTTTTGGGTGGGTAGGTTTATGCTATGAATTCTCCTCTTGTGCATCCCAAAGTGCTGGAACATCGAGAGCCATACCCTACCGGAGTGATCTCTCAAGTGCCCTGAGTCTAAAAAATTATCAAACCTTGACAGACTATTTCTTCCAATCCATGAAACATATAATAAGTTTGTTTGAACTTGAGGGGTTGTGTGAGGCTCCTATAGAATGACCTATCTCAGTTTTTAACGACTCAAAGCCATTTTCAATTGGTAGCATTTTTTCGCCTGCAACAAAAACTGTCAGTTGCATGCAATGCAAAGTTGCAAGATAGGCTAGAATTGATTGGATTTGTCCCAGGCATAAATCGACGTCACGAGTGGATTTGAGTGGGAAGGTTTATGCTAGGCATTCTTATCTCATGCATCCCAAGCATTGGAGCATCGAGAGCCACACCCTACTTGCACAATTCTCAAGTGCCCTGAGTCCAAAAAGGTCAAAATTTGATGGACTGATTCTTCCAATCTAGGACACATATGATCAATCTATTTGAACCTGTGGGGTTGCATGAGGATCCTCTACAATGTCTTATCTTGGTTTTTAATGACTTTAAGCCATTTTCAATTGGTACCATTTTTTTTCCTGGTGCAAAAACCATCAGTTGCATGCAATGCAAAGTTGCGAGATAGGCTAGAATTGATTCAGTTCATCCCGTGCACATATCAATGTCATGAGAACATTTGGGTGGATAGGTTTATGCTAGGCATGCTCCTCTCATGCATCCCAAAGTGTCAGAACGTCGAGAGCCATACCCTATCGGTGCAATCTCTCAAATGCCCTGAGTCCAAAAAAATGTCAAACTTTGATGGATTGTTTCTTCCAATCCATGACACATATAATCAATCTGTTTGAACCTGTGGAGTTACGTGAGGATCTTCTACAATGTCCTATCTCTATTTTTTATTACTTGAAGCCATTTTCAATTGGTAGCATTTTTTTGTCTGCTGCAATAACTGTCAGTTGCATGCAATGCAAAGTTGCAAGATAGGCTAGAATTGATTCAGTTGGTCCTGTGCACAAATTAATGTCATGAGTACATCTGGGTGGGTAGGTTTATGGTAGGAATTCTCCTCTTATGCATCCCAAAGCATTGGAACATTGAGAGCCATACCCTACCGACACGATCTCTCAAGTGCCCTGAGTCCAAAAAATGGTCAAACTTTGACGAATTGTTTTTTCCAATCCAGAACACATATGATCGATCTATTTGAACCTATGGGGTCACATGAGGCTCCTATAAAATGGCCTATCTCATTTTTTGACAGCTCAAAACTATTTTCAATTGGTAGCATTTTTTCACCTTCTACAAAAACCATCAGTTGCATGAAATGCAAAGTTGCAAGATAGGCTAGAATTGATTTGGTTCATCCTGTGGACAAAGAGACACCAAGAGCATGTTTGGTTGGGAAGGTTTATGCTAGGAATTATCCTCTTGTGCATCCCAAAGTGCTACAACATTGAGAGCCATACCCTACCTACATGATCTCTCAAGTGCCTTGAGTCCAAAAAATTGTCAAACTTTGACGAACTATTTCTTCCAATTCATGACACATATGATCATGTCATTTGAATCTGTGGGGTTGTGTGAGGCTCCTCTACAATGGCCTATCTCAGTTTTGGTGACTCAAAGACATTTTTAATTGGTAGCATTTTTTTGCCTACTGTAAAAAATGTTGGTTGCATGCAATGCAAAGTTGCAAGATGGGCTAGAATTGTTTCGGTTTGTCCTGTGCACAAAACAATGTCACAAGTGCATCTGGGTGGGAAATTTTATGCTAGGAATTCTCCTCTCATTCATCTCAAAGATCCCAAACATCGAGAACCATACTCTACCGACACGATCTCTCAAGTGCCCTAAGTCCAAATAAATGTCAAACTTTGACAGACTATTTCTTCCAATCCATGACACATATGATCAATCTGTTTGAACTTGTGGGGTCATGTGAGGCTCCTCTACAATGGCCTATCTCAATTTTTGAAGATTCAAAGCCATTTTCAATTGGTAGCATTTTTTTGCCTACTACAAAAATCGTCAGTTGCATGCAATGCAAAGTTGCAAGATAGGCTAGGATTGATTTGGTTCATCCTATGCACTAATTGACATCACGAGTGCATCTAGGTGGGTAGGTTTATGCTAGGAATTCTCCTCTCGTTCATCCTAAAGTGCCCAAATGTTGAGAGCCATACCCTACCGATGTGATCTCTCAAGTGCTCGGAGTCCAAAAAATTGTCAAACTTTGACAGACTATATCTTCTAATCTAGGACACATATGATCGATCCATTTGAATCTATAGGGTCATGTGAGGCTCATCTACAATGGCCTATATCGTTTTTTGATGACTCAAAGCTATTTTCAATTGGTAGCATTTTTTTGCCTACTGCAAAAACCGTTAGTTACATGTAATACAAAGTTGCAAGATAGGCTAGAATTAATTTGGTTCATCTTGTGCACAAAATGACATCACAAGTGCATCTGAATGGGTAGGTTTATGCTCGACATGCTCCTCTCATACATCCCAAAGCACTGGAACATTGAGAGCCATACCCTACTGACATGATGTAGAAGTTGATTGACAACATTTTTGACAATAATGACAATTTTTTCTCAAATTATATCTAGACTCAATCTATGAATCCTATGACCCGATAATGACTCAAATAATTCTCCATAATTATACAAGAATCAATAATTCTCATGATTGACTTTATCACATCACATAAACTCAAAACATAGTCACAAAAATAGACACAAAAAATAGTCACATATTATTCAATAATTTGCATCTAAATATGGTCAAATAAGCTCTTGGCTATTTGAATATACAAAAAAATCTCTTACAAATCATCTCATGGGCTTTTATACAAAATTTGGCATTACAATATGTGTGATTCGGCTCATCATCATTTTAATATACAAAATTTGGCATCTAAATATGTACAAAAAAACTCATTGTCATTTAAATATACAAAATTATGCCCCTAAACATGTACAAATCAGCTCATGGGCATTTATATATATAAAAAATGCATATAGAACAATTCGTCGATGATATATACAAAAATGTCAAAATTATTCTACTATGAACCATAGAATCAATCAAGTGATCCTTCAGGATTGACTCTACCGGTATTGTGTCAAGTATTTCCTCATGGTCAGATTCACAAACTTTCCATAAAATCTTTTTATGAGGTCTACCACGATACCTCATCAAATGAATATTTGTTGCAACAACAAGGTTAGAGAAATGAAGAATATGTTTGTGTGTTTCAAAGTCCTCGAACAACCAAACATCAGAATTGTTGAGGGGGTATCTCCTAAGCCATGTTCCTGTCAGGACAATAGACCCTATTGGGTACTCAATACCCTCTTCGTCAATGATTGTAGTTGTCATTTTTCTTTTAGGCTCAACACAACGACACAAAATGTAATATGTTCCCACTTCATTGTTCTCTTCTGCAACAACAACATATACATGACCTGCATTTTATAAAGTGATCATTAATACCAAAAAAGAAGTGTGATGTACAACTAAATGAACCAAAAAGAATACTTGCAAAAAAATTAACTAAAAAAATCACCTGAATCCACTAGGTTAGATACATGGTCAAAATCCACTAATGTCTCCATCTGGCTCAATTGTAGTGCTTTGGGAATTTGATATGTATGAATGGGAACCAGCAGTCTACAAGACCATTTGTAAACCCACTCTTTTGATTCACATTATTCCCACATTAAATGCATGCATGAAGAGGAAAAACATACCATCTGTCTCATATAAATTATGAATGAACTTGCATTTGAACTCATAAATGAGTGCATGTCACTCGATCCTACAAGTGTACAACAATCTAGATAGTTTTCAATGTTAGATTTAGTGATCAACTAAAAATATCTACAAACCATTGACATACGTGGATTACCTGGACCCATAGTAGAGTTACACCATCGCACAATTATTTTTGCATCTATTAACTCAGCACCACCTTCATACTTCAATTCTTCTCTAGCTAGGGCTATTTTTACACATGCTCATGCACCATCGTGCTCTCCCTTACCATGTCCCGCCGAAGTGAAATTCCAAAAATATTGTACACCACTTTTCATATGCATCCTTATCAACCAATAAAACATCCTTGCATTCTTGAATTGTGTGGTGTAATTATCTGACCATATGAAATGTCAGTTGTATTCTATGTTTTTCCTTTAAATTATCATAGAAAACTTTAAAGAATCCTTGTACAAACTTTGACGAATGAGTAGGATCATCACTTATGTAGAAGTGATACTCTCTTATCACCTTTCTATCCTCCTCTGTGCTATCATCTGCATGCATGAATGTTATGTGTACAAAAATAGAAACTTGTGTAGAATGATAATACATAGATTGCACTTCATTTTGAGGTTGTAGTGTATAATTTTCAGAAAAATCAATGATACAGACAATGGTTCCAAGAGGAAATGTGTCCTTACATAACTTGAATTTCTCATCTAACCATTGAGCTCTATGTGTATGCATTATGTGCTCATAAACTAGTTTCTCTTGAAACATTTTCATAAATTCGGCCACACATATATCATTTTTCACTAACTCACATCTCTTCAAATTTTTTGCATCTTTAACTCCATATGTGACTATCTTGTATTTTCCAAAAGAAACTAGTTTCATATCAATTTCATGTGTGCATTCCAAATGTACACATCTTGGTAAACGTTGCAAACCACCACATATAGCACAATAACCTTCCAAACAAGGCATCTTATAATAAATGCAACCATCATGTCTAGCATAGCACACTTGAAATAAATTCTCTTGCTAACTTAGGAGGTGCTTGTATATTGCATTCCTGCAAAACATTGCTAGTGTGCAAAGTAGAACAAATATGACGAAAAATATCATAGTGCATGGAAAATTCAATATGCATCCTACAACAACACATGGTGCGCACATGATTAATCTTAACATAAATAGGTTTTTCCATTTCAAAAAACTTTGCGAAATTCTTATTTGAGGAAACTTTTCAAGGAATCTTTCATAAAATTTTGTTTGAGTCATATCCAAATAGTGTTTGGCATGTGGCTCATGATTTCTAGATGCGATTCGCCTTCTAACAACATATTTTTTGTTGGGCGAAACTCTTGTGTTGTCATGCCAAAAATTTTCAATTAATGTTCTTAGTGCATCAACAACAACCTTGTCTTTGCATGGTAGTCTACCCGAGAATGCCCAAAGAGAGTTATTTTTAGCTTCCTCTATTTTTTCTCGCCTTTGTAATTCTTTACTTAATGTTGTTCTACTAACATTTAATGACTTTTTTTGGTTATCAAACAATATTTTTTTCTTTTCTTGCTCATTATGGCTGATGTAATGACACGTCGAGTAGCATTAGAATATTTATTACATGATTTTGAACCAATAGCTTGATATGCATCAAATAGATTTCTCCCAATAGTTCTTTCATTGTTACTTTCAGATGATCTTAGGCGTAGAATTTTTATTGTCTCTCTAAACTTCAAATTTGTAATCATTTGAACAATTAATTGACATCTTTCAGTTTGATTTAAGTTTTCAAAATAGTTTTTCCATATTCTTTTAACCATTCTCCTACAAGTTCTTTCATTCATTTCATCATGCATTGGCTTCAATATATTCTCATCAATGTCAATTAGATACTTTGGTTTCCTACAAATGATTCTAGAAGGTGTTAACATCGATGCATTATGTGCATTGCATAGAGGTGTATGTTCATCATTTAATTGATTATTCAATGATGTCTCTTCTTCAATTGCATTAGGTGCATTATGTTTGTTTGGTAAATCAAATTGAGATGTTGAGGATGGCATACCTTCTTGTCCCATTGTTCTTATGTCACATAATTTCTTCATACACTGCCTTTGTCTTTCCTTTTCAACTTCTCATTGTTCCATCATTCCTCGCTTGTTCTTTCCCATGGTTGATATTAGTTGTCCTAAATACAATCATATTACATACATATGTAAACAAAAGTAAATTTGGCATCAAATAACCTTAAATTTGAGCATTATCAATGATTTTTTGAATCAAAACTATTAAACAATCACAATAATATTGATAAACTGATAAGAACAACAATTAAATAATTTGAAATCATGCAAAAAAAAAATTCACTAACTTCTATCACTAATACATTTGGCCTAAAATTCTGATAGAGGTTTCCGATGGAGAAGGTATATTGTGAATAAATTTGATTTTTTTTTGAAAAATTGCCTGGATTCATCATAATTCCAACAACAATTCATTATATATTTTCGGCAGAGAAGGAATTGGCAACAAAATTTGTGTTTTTTTACAAAAAATGCCTGCATTCATCGAAATTCCGATGACAGTGGGCATTACTTAAAAAAAAAAGACATTACAAATCATTTTTGCGGCCTCTTCCCATTCTCATGTTGCTACCCCAACAACTTACTCCCACCCACAGTTCCACATCTATCAAACCCCATCAACTGTATCGAGGTTGTGTCTGCCTAATGCCACGACTATTTTTTTCTATGTAATGCAACTGAAGCAGACTGATAGGGGAGAGAGGGACACGTGGGGGCAGAGGCACGAGATGACTAGAGGCAGGTCCAACTCCATCCGCTTTTGGCAGATCCACTTGCCCCTCGACCATTGGATATGGATATGCTCGATCAACATCTGGGGGATATGAAACTGACTCTGCATCTGGACCTACAACTGGAGAATCTGCTGAATAGAGATCATATCTATTCGAAATCAATGCTTGAGTCCTACTAGAAATGGATGGTGATCTTGAGAAAAGCAAGATAAAGAGCCTTCAAATGGTGATCCTGAGCAAAGCTTCTAATTCTCCATTGGCATGGGCATAGGTGTAAAGTTGTGTCAACATCCCCCAACCTATGCAAAAATGGGAGCTTTGAAATGGCACACCAACTGTTTGACAAATTGCCTCATAGAAATTGGAAGTTTTCGAACAAGGTATGAAGATCTATCATAGGATAAATAATAGAGGAATTTTGTTACTCATCCAAAATAAAGCCATGTTAGAATTATGATCATCAATACTTTCTCTTAGACAAAGAGATAAAATTTAAAAACCACTTGCTTACTACAATAAGTTTACTTTCTTATTAAAAATATAAATAATTACATTAGATATATATTCCATATAAAGAAAAGAAATGATGAAAATCATTTGTCTTAAATAATGACATCAACAATTAAAAATGGGAAAATAATATCCTAATTATGACTCACTAATTAGTATAAGATACTATTTCCAATATTATACTAAGGATAAATATTCAAAAACAATAATAATTACACTAATACATATATCACTCTCATGCCTTCCTTAATTTGATATAAGGTCCCTCTATCCTGTTAATGCATGATAGCCTCGATAAGATAAATTATTGAATGAGAGATAAATGAAGTCTCCTATTCAATCATCTATCCTATCGATAAACTATGATGAAGACTTCAAGCTATTGTTCCTTCATTTGATGATAATTCTTAAATTTGTATATATTCAACCATACTTGCAAATTTCGATCAATGCTTAACTACCGACAATCATCGGTTGTAAATCTCATAGAATAGAATACCGATTGGTATTGGTTTACATTAAAACCAATTCACTCTGATTAATATCAGTTAACATATTAACTATGAACACCGATTGTTATTGGGCTTAACCAATGCACTCCGATTAATATCGGTTAATATATTAACTGTGAACATTGATTGTTATCAGGTGTGAGTTTTTGCCAAGATCAAGAGGCAATGGAAAACACAAATAAGAGAGAACAAAATAGATGATAGAAATAAACTGTATTCTATCAAGATGAAAAATATGATCAACTGGATAATTTAGCATTACATTCAATGAATATAAGCCTGCTTATATAGGCAAGGCTATATGGATATGTGAGCACACAAATATGATATGTGGCTAAATAAGAAACAAGGGTAGGTAGGAAATAGGTGTGGGTAGGTAGGAGAAACAATATAATATTCCACATGAGGTGGATCACCCACTGAATGTGGAGTGTAACAACAAGATCAACACCATAAAAGGTGGAAATTCTCCTACACACACTATCCCAATGTGGCACAAACACCCAAGTGTCTCATACCCAAACTACTATGAAATGCATTTCCTGAGTAAACTTAAGTAAGTGTAATAATATCCATGATGAATAATTATTTACACCAACACCCCACCTTAAGTGCAACTTAGGGGATTGCACTAAAGTCTACAATGCAACTAAGCAATACAAGACGGGTCCCAACTACTAGGCCATGTTAGGTACCCATGCACAAATGCAAATGCATGAAAACCAATGCAATGAAATCTCTCACAAAGTGGCGAAAGATAGAAAAACCCAATGGGAAAAAACCCTCCCCTAAAAGAGAGATGAAAGCTATACAAGAGAACTCTCATAGAAGAATGTGAGGAACAAAACCCCATGTGAGGAAAAATTCCCCCCCATATGAGAGAAGAAGAAGAAGAGAGACTAGGAAGCCCCACCTTAATGTGGAATCTGCACCAATGATAGAAGGTCAATGTATGAAGAAACTGCTCCACGATCGTCAAACAACATTCCTCCCCTTAGGAAGAAACAAAAACAAAGGTGTATCCATGAAGTTTCCCCAATCATGAAGGGAATATGTATGAAGAAAAATCATGATGAAAGGAATCTCTGAAAATTGCTCAAGTGTCCCCATGTTGATGCTAAAAGATACCCCCTCCAAAGGTGGTAAGCTGTGCCACACTACTGAAAAAGGCACTCCAAGATCTAGTGGAGATGGATGTAAAACATGCCCCAAAGACTCACATGTCTCCTCAAAACATAAAGAAACCTCCTCCAACTGTTGTACATAAGTATCCATAATCATATCAACCTCAAAAGAATGATCATGTAGAGAATGAACAAAAGGGTCAAAGTGTGCCCTCCTAGGAATCGAAGAAGGATTATCTTCATCAAAGAGAAGATGAATGCCATCAGTGATGTCTCCCAAATTTGCAATGTAGGATTCCATAAATAAACCTGCAATGTCTGTCAAGTAATCATCCCATGAATCTGAAGCTGGAACACAATGAATATCCTATTGCACTAAATCACATGAAGGAAAAACTATCACACTATCCACATCATCAGGTGCAATAGGTGATGTGATATCAATATGAGGAGATGAAATACAAGGCTCAAGAATGGGGTCACATGTGAGAATCCCTATGTTCAAGTGCCCAAAGTTCTCCTCAAAAACTGAACCATCACAAGAAGTGTGATCACCATGTGTAGAATCATCAAATGTGAAATCATCATCATCAACAAAATTTGAAAAGAAGT
Organism: Cryptomeria japonica; assembly: GCF_030272615.1. Lineage (NCBI taxonomy): Eukaryota > Viridiplantae > Streptophyta > Pinopsida > Cupressales > Cupressaceae > Cryptomeria > Cryptomeria japonica. The sequence goes on from NC_081409.1 coordinate 143,433,249, forward strand.
ATAACCGAGATGCATGATCAACCACCCCAGTCACAATGATAGCTCGAGTCTCCAAGTCTCGAACAAAAACTGACTCAGGTGTGAACTCCATAGCTCTCTTAGTTGTGCCATGTGTGATTTGATAGATAGAAAGGAGATTGTTTGTCAAGTGGAGTACACACAACACATTATTGAAGGAGTTATCCCCAATACCAATAGATCCTTTCCTAATCACATCCATGTATGTATGATTTCCCATCAAAATCTATGGCATGGTGCAAGGCTCAAATGTAGAGAACATAGACTGAGAAGATGCCATATGATGAGAAGCCCCTGAATCTAGAAGCCATCTCTCTGAATCATGACTGATAGTAGCACATAGAGCTTTTCCTTTTCTTGTCCCACAAGAGTGATTCTTCCCACTTGTAGAAGCCATGAATGCTTGCCCTTTTCCTTTTGAATGTGAGGAAGTGGAAGTTGATGAATCATCCTTCTTGTAGATATTAGGCAAATCAATGTTATGCTTTTTGATGATATGTGTGAGCTCATCAATCTTCTTAGAATTGCAATGATGCTCCTCATGACCAAACTTTTTACAATAGGCACAAGTAGGTCTCTCCCTCTTTGGTGAATTATCTCTCTTGGAAGAGGATGTATCTCCTTTTTATGGAGAGGATGATGCTTTTTCCTTAGGCTTTGATTGCCATTTCTTTTTGTTTGAGTTGTCCTTTCCTTGATTTCCTTTGTTCCCTTGATTTTCCACTAATGATTGAGACTTAGAAGCCTTAAGAATGCCCATGCTTATCAACTTAGCTCGTTCCATCATCAACATTTCATTGAAAGCATCAAATGTAGGCATTGTGTAGCTTGAACCCATTGTCATCCTATGGGTTTGGAAACTAGAAACAAATGCTGCATATTCTTGTGGAAGCTTGCCTATCAAATTGAAGATCAATTGAGTATCCTTCTTATCAATGCCACAATATTTGAGTTGTACCCTCAACTCATTTGCCTTAGTGACATAATCTTGTATAGTATCAAACTTCTTGGGATCCAACATGGTGAGATCACTATCAATTTGATATCCACTAATCTCATCAACTTGACCATATAAGTCTTGAAACTTTTGCCAAGCATCCTTGATTAGAGTACATTTCTCAATATGAAAAATGAGATCCTTTGATACATACTTTCTTAAGGTACCAATTGCCATGATATTTTTAGTGAGCCAATCCAAGTGACTAACTGGATCAACCTTAGGATCAGCGGGAGCAACAATAGTTCCATCAATGTAATGAGTTAGTCCTTTTTCCATAAGTTTACTCCATGCATCAATTTTCCAAGTAGCATAATTATGAGGAGTTAAGAGAGGAAACTTAGAAGAACCCATAGCAGCAAAAAGGAAGGAACACAAGAGCACAAAAGCACAAGAGAGACCCCCCCAAATTAACTCAATCAAAGTACCCCCCAAAAATGATGATTTTGGCACTTTATATGTAGTGCGTGTACAATAGGCCACTTGCAAAACAAGGCTAAGTGGACTTCTGATTTCAATTTACAACTTCTCAAAATGAGATCTAAGAGACTTCAACAAATACTGCTAGTGATCTAAACTAAGATCCAAACAAAATGCAAGTACCAAATATGCCAGAAAAGGCCAAATACTGAAAGTATAGTTTCTACTTAAAATCACTGCAAACAGATGGTAGATCATGAAAGTATATGAAAAAATATGTACTTTAAAAAAAATGGTACCTAAAAAGGAGTCCATATGAGCCCAAATGAAGCCTCCAAAGTTGTAAAAGTCGGGATTTCATGATTTATGAAAAAACTTGTATCCAAAAATTAGAAAACTCTTGTACCACTGTATAGATCATGAAATTCTGCCCCAAAACAAAAAAAATTGCTTGAAAAAACGAGTCCGGATGAGTGAGATATTGCTATTTGAAAAATGCCTGCAAAATTATAATTTCTGGAAAATTTTCGCCACAGCGTCAAACTTCAAATGCCTCTAGATTTGGCCTCTGAAGTCCTATTTGGATGAAACAAAAGGTAAAACTAACTTTCTTGGACCTCCTCAATCCAATGGTAATCTCAGATTTGATCCATCAAGCTTAAAAAATAACCTGTAATAGAAAATTCCAAAATACAAACCCCAAATAGCATCAAATTTCTCTCAATTGGCAAACCAATGACACTCTAATGGCTCTCATACCATATGATATTTTGCCAAGATCAAGAGGAAATGGAAAGAACAAATAAGAGAGAACAAAATAGATGATAGAAATAAACTGTATTCTATCAAGATGAAAAATATGATCAACTGGATCATTTAGCATTACATACAATGAATATAAGCCTGCTTATATAGGCAAGGCTATATGGATATGTGAGAAAACAAATATGACATGTGGCTAAATAAGAAACAAGGGTAGGTAGAAAATAGGTATGGGTAGGTAGGAGAAACAATATAATATTCCACATGAGGTGGATCACCCACTGAATGTGGAGTGTAACAACAAGATCAACACCATAAAAGGTGGAAATTCTTCTACACACACTATCCCAATGTGGTACAAACACCCAAGTGTCTCATACCCAAACTACTATGAAATGCATTTCTTGAGTTAACTTAAGTAAGTGCAATAATATCCATGATGAATAATTATTTACACCAACATCAGGCATAACTAATACATACCGATTAGTATCAGTTGTCTTGCATATGATAGACACACCAATTAAGTATCAGGTGGTTTGTTAAGTGATACACCAATTGGTAAATACACAATATTTCAAAAGGTGTGATCAAGTAATATCTTGACTAGTCATGTCTAATAGACATGACCGGTCAAGGTATTTCTTGATCCTCCTTGCTTATATATATATATATATATATATATATATATATATATATATATATATCAATCAGAATTTGTGTGAAGGACATTGAAATCGATAAATGCTCCTCCCATCTACAACATACAAGACTATAATCAGATTTATCATATTAAAGATATAACACATATTTGAAAGAAAAGATAACCTTGAATATAACTTGCATCTTGAATTAAGAATTAAATAACATTTACATATCAAAATATGAAGTCTCAAGGGAGTTGTATTTGTCAATTATTCAAGCTTCTTCTAAATCTATTCCAACCTCTTCTTCCAACACATGTCTTGATGATGGTTGAGGATCTTTAAACTTTGAAAATATGATTGAACACACTCCTCTAGACATGATTTAAATACCACATTTAATTATACACATGGATGCAATGGACATGATTTAGGATGTGTGCAATGAAGTGTGGAGGTTCATGAGAAATATACATTACATTTTTCTAAAGAAGATTTAGGTTTCTATCCTCCTCCTTTGTTGACATCTCCTCCCCCATTGTCTAATATATCTATGACTTTTCCAACAACTTTTAATATCACAACAAGAGATAATTTTGTATGAGTTTCTTAAAGCCAAATTTATTACTCTCCCCTTGAAAAGTTGAAGAAAAAACAATAAACAAAATTAGGACAATACTTTTTTCAAGCATCATCAACTATTACACTAACGAATGTCATGATTTGGAGATTAAAATTCAACAAGTTATTTTAGTTATAGTAACATTTAAATAATATGTGACAATGAGTTATGCATTCATCATATCCCTTCTAAATGACATTTATAACCTATTATGTTTTTATCTTTCTATATGACATTGGCAGCTTAATTACCTATTAGGGGCTCATTGTCATTCATGGTACTGTGATTTCATGTGCAATCATACTTGGGAGGCAACATAATAGCGTAGTTCATCCTGTCTCTACATTGTGGAGCAAGAATAATACTTTTCAATTGTTCCTCTTTCTTAAGGATCCACTTTACCTTTGTTGATTTTTATCTTTTATAACTTGATATCCTTTCTTGCATAAAATTATCCTAAATCCAAATTCTCTACTTTCTTGGATGTGTGTGTTCCTTGATTAGGGCCTCTTTCATTGTTTTGTAGGAAAATAAACAAATATTTTGACCTCTCCTCTCTACTTATACACAAAATGGCTAATTGAAACCACTTCATATACACAAAATGTCTCCTTGCACTGATCGAGCCTAAAAAATGTGAAAGCCTTGCTCAACAAGGGTTGATACTCTACAACACAATGCCTATCATTCATGAGCTCAAGGTGGTTGCTTTCATGCTCGATAAAAATATGACCAAAACTTTTTGTAGTTTCACCATCATCATAATATCATTTTGCTATTGTTAACATCATACATCCTCATGCTACACTGGCAATTCATCGGGCTCTTCAATTTATTCACTCTTTATATGTTAGTGACTACCTTTACTTATGAACCTTCAAATAAATCATCATAATGACCCCTTCACTATCTTGTGTTGAATGAAAATCCTTACACTTGACTGCATTGTATAAGAATTTGGTGTCGATGTTTCATTCTTTCCTTGATTTGCCATTTTTTATTGTTCCACCCTACAATTTTGTATTTGAGGTATGTAAAATAGTTTCTCTATAGAGTTTTTTTATCTCTCTGCATTCTTTTGGTTTCCTTCATTTAAATTATATTTAATGTTTCCATAATATCTCTTTTACAACTATCTCTTCCTTTCTTATAGCAATGAGGCCTGTACAAGGATCTTTCTTCCTAGCTTGGAATGCATGTATGTTTATTAAGGGTATCTTCTTGGTGTTGAAGGTAATTATTGGCCTTGATCACTATCTACCTTAAGATATCAACCTAGAGGTATGTTGACATCTTAAGAGGAGGCATATGAGCTCTCCTTTTTTCTCATGTTAATTCATTTATGTTATATCCTCAAACTAGAAGTGTTGTGGTACATAGCGCCCCCTAGGGCATGGTTATTATTTTTTTGAGATTCATTACTTGGAATAGCATGGATTAATGCTAGTGTGACCATTGTTGTTGTTTACACCTTTGCAAGTGTTGGTTATTATTGTTTTTTGTGTTTTGTGTCACTACAACAACTATTTTTTAGTAAAGTTTTTGGATTGCCTTGCAAACAAATGGTTTTGTTTGTTAATCTTCTCTATCATGGATCACCTAGCATAACAGAACTTTCTAGCCAATGAAGTCCATGATGTAACATGAATCACCCAACATTACACAACTTGTTAGCTAGCAGTATTCACGTTTCTTCTATTTTCTCTTATCATATGACTAATAGTAAGCATCTCCTTAGTAGACCTAGAAGTCATATCTCTTCTCTCATGACAGAGTGTTCAAGTAGAATTGTTAGGACTAGGAGGTGTAGATAGACCAGATCCTCCACCTGTTGAATGTAGACAAAATGAGTGCTTTTTTGGATTAGGATGGTACACAGAATCTACTATCAAAAGGTTGTCAAAAATTCTTGGGACTAGGAGGTGTGAAATGGCCTACTCTTATGCTTTTCATGCCATCAAAATTTGAGTTTGATTGTCATCATTTAATTTTCCAAATTCTTCACATGTAACTCTTGAATCAATTTCCTACACACAAAATGATGAAAAAATAGGTTTGTTGATGGGGGCTTTCCTAGGTCAAACCTCAGGTTGTGAATTAACCTTGAAGTATAATGTTTTCCTTTTGAGGGAAAGGATACCTTGATGAATCTTTCTTGAATCCTCACACAAGGTTTTAGGATGCCATGCAGAATGGTGTGCTTTAACTTGAATTCTCCTTCAATGCTTGATGAATGCTTGATTTCTTGTTTACTTGGAATTGAATTGATTTTATAATTAAGAGATTACTTGAATTGTAGGTAAACGCCTTCAAATAAAAGGGTAGGCTTCCTTTTATACCTAATATATGTCTTGAAAGCATTTTATCCTGATGGATTTAAATTAAAGTACTTTCTCTTCTATCTAGTATTGGTGGAGCAGAGGTTGCATTGCATCAACCTAGGATACATATTTTTGTAGATACAACACAAGTTAAATGTATCCCAGGTCGATGCAAAGCAACCTCTGCTCCAGAGATCACTAGAAAATAGAGAAAGAAATTTAATTTAATACCATCAAGATAAAAGGCTTTCAAGATAGATAAATGGTATGCAACTGTATCTATTTGGAATGCATTACCCAAACAACACAATCGATCAGTCACCTTTGAAAAGAAAGTGGTATGATGAATCAATTTCCTACACACAAAATGACGAAAATAGGTTTGTTGATGGGGGCTTTCATAGGTCAAATAGATTTGAATATACCTTGAAGTGTGCAATATGGAAGGTTTGTATTCTTAATCTCCTCCCCATTTCTTAATTTAAAAGATGATATCTTTATTAAATATCTCCTCTATTTTTGGAGGTAGACATCTTTAGGAATAAATGTCTCCCCCCCTCTTTAAAATGATCCCTTTAGATCTAATCTAAAAATGCTTAAAATTGAACTTGATACCTTGATGAATATTTCTTGAATCCTCACACAAGGTTTTAGGATGTCATGCAGACTGTTGATCATGAATGTTGTGCTTTGACTTGAATTATCCTTCAATGCTTGATTGCTTGTTCACTTGGAATTGAATTGATTTTATAATTAAGAGATCACTTGAATTGTAGGTAGACTCGTTCAAATGACAGGGTAGGCTTCCTTTTATACCTAATCATACATAAAGTGTTTGAATTTTTTCTCACACATGAGGCAAGAAATGAGGGGTCATATTTTGGGTCCCAATCACGAGTACCTAGGCACCTAAGGCGTCTTAGTCTTGTCAATTTAGGATGTGACATGCTAAAGTGGGCATCAATGTCTCAAGATCAGATGGACCTTAAGTGATTATCTCCCTTGCATATGATTTGTTTGGGTGATAAACTTCACCATTCTACTCATAAGAATTTTATTAAGTCTCAAATATAGGGATCATAACTTACTAATGATGCAGTGAAAGTCCTTCATGAAGGACTTCTAGAAGTATTTTTTGATGTCTTTGTCAAGTGCAAAGAAAAAAAAATTAATGCTTAATGGATTTAAGGAACATTCTTTCGAATTGGAAGCCAAAGTTTAATTGAAGGATGTAGAGAAGAAGATGGAAGAGAAAAGACTAGAAGTTTTGGTGATTAGATATGCAACAACACATATCCAGCTACAAGAAAGCATAATTTTCTTTTTAGAAAGGTGTAAAGGATGTAGTGGCAACATACATGTTTTAAAGGGAATGGCCTAAATATACTAAGGATATTAAAGGTCACATAGATATTATAGCATCACAAATTGTACAACTATCTAATACTATAGACATGAAGAATGATACAGAAGGAAATGGAAGTCTTCAAATAGAAAAATTGTACATGCAACCAAATCCATTGACTAATCAGAAGAACAAAATTAAGAAATGGTTCAATCATCTAAGAGATATTGTAGACTTGCAACTCACCAGCTACTTAGTATTTGTGGGTATGATTTTTTTTTGTTTTGGTTATGGTTGTAGTGTTTGTAGGGAGACATTTACAAATTTAGATCTATTTTCACTATTTAATGGTTTATGGATTTGTAATAGTAATTTAATGTTCTTTCATATTTTTGTATAGATTATTTATAATAGCCTATTATAGTGATTTGTTCTATTATGGATAATGTTGTGGGTTAGACGAATTTGTCGTTGATGCATGAAAGCATTGCATGAGTTCTACTTTTAAAAATTACATGAAACATTTTTTAATTTATTTGATTCAGTGTTATTTGAAAAAAAGTTTATCAATGATGTTTCCTTTCTCCAAGAATTGGATCTAGGAGCTTTCCATTAGATAATATGTAATATCTAATGACTAAATATTTTCTTTTAAAATGCTTATTTTATTTAATTATCATCTAAGCATGAATTAAAATTTATATTTCCGCGGAAGTAGAAGATACAAGCTAAAGACTCATGTGCAAGTAAATTTTGTATAAGAAAGCAAGTAGGCATTATCTTGAATGACATGGAAACAAGCTCATCAACTGCCTAGAAGATAACAATTGGAGAAAAAAAGAGGAAAGTGTTAAAGGTTGATAAATACATAGAGAGTATGCAATACAAACAAACAATGTTTGGAGTGTGTGATGTGATGTCTCTAGTTTATGTCTGAAGGGACTAACTGGTTTTGGAGTTCCTAGGAAATCTATTGGGCCACGCTTGGAGGAAATCAATGTGTTCATGCAAGGGCCACCTTTTTTTGATTATGAGAATGATGCTTTTGCATCGAAGGATATTTGGAAGGAAATATCTTAGAATTTCTATAGTGTAGAACCAGAGTTGGTGAACTTGAAGTACTTTTTGGCTTCCAGAAGACCAAGAGGTTATGTACACAATCTTGCAATAGAAGGGCGATTTCAAGCATTACCTCTCCCACCATGACTATTCAAGAAGCAATTTCTCAGACAAAGGACTATTAGCCTCCATGGGATCAAAGAAAAAAATTGAATTGCTAGACTATAGATGATGTGGTGGTGTCCTTCGTGAAGAAATTTACACTATAATTGAAAATTCATGAGGGAAATTGCAAGATAGTGAATAGAAATACATTCTTGAAAAGTGGGAAGAATGGATCTTGGTTTGGGTGGGGCCAGGTTAGATGGCTCCTCTAGAGGTTGACAAGATAGAAATAATATTAGGATTTGAAAAAGATCACACTCGTGGAATTTCGTGTGCGATTGATCAATTGCGTTGTTTGGGTAATGCATTCCAAACAGATACAATTGCATATAGATAAATGGTATGTAACTATATCTATTTGAAATGCATTACCCAAATAGTGCAATCGATCAGTCACACATGAAGTTCCATGAGTGTGATCTTTTTCAAATGCTAATATGATTTCTATCTTGTCAACCTCTAGAGGAGCCACCTAACCTGGCCCCACCCAAACCAATATCCATTCTTCCCACTTTTCAAGAATGTATTTCTATTCACTATCTTGCAGTTTCCCTTGTGAATTTTCAATTATATTATTGAGTTCTTCACGAAGGACACCACCACATCGTCTAGAGTCTATGCTTCAATTTTTTTCTTTGATCCCATGGAGGCCAATAGTCCTTTTTCTAAGGAAGTGCTTCCTAAATAGTCATGGGGGGGGAGAGGTAATGCTTGAAATCTCCCTTCTATTGGGAGATTGTGTACATAACCTCTTGGTCTTCTGGAAGCTGAAAAGTACTTCGAGTCCACCAACTTTGGTTCCACACTATAGAAATTTTTGGATATTGCCTTCCAAATATCCTTCGGTGCAAAAGCATCATTCTCATAGTAGAAATAAGGTGGTCCTGGCATGAACACATTGATTTCCTCCAAGTGTGGCCCAATAGGTTTCCCAGGAACTCCAAAACCAGTTAGTCCCTCCGGACATAAATTAGAGACGTCACATCACACACTCTAGACATTGTTTGTTTGTATTGCATACTCTCTATGTATTTATCACCCTTTAACACTTTCCTCTACTTTTCTCCAATTTCTCTCTTCTAAGAAGTTGATGAACATGTTTCCATGTCATTCAAGATAATGCTTGCTTGCTTTCTTTTATGAAATTTACTTGCACATGAGTCTTCAGCTTGTATATTTTGCTTCCATACAGATATAAATTATAATTCACACTCAGATGATAATTAAATAGAATAAGCACTTGTAAAGAAAAGATTTAGTCATTGGATGTTACATATTATCTGACAGAAAGATCCTAGACAATTCTTGGAGAAAGGAAACATCATTGATAATCTTTTTTTGCAAATAACACTGAATCAAATAAATAAAAAATGTTTTATGCAATTTTTAAAAGTAGAACTAGTTCAATGCTTTCATCATCTATGACAAAACCATGTAACCCACATGGTCGGATACCATTGGAATTTTGACGACAACTAAAGAAACATCCGAAAAGGATGATGTATATTCGAGGTTACTTCCTTGTCGGATAGTCGTTGAGGAGAAAACATAGCGTCTGTTGGAATTTCGATGGTAATCTGTGTAATTTTTTGGTCGGGGGAGAAAATATAGCCGCCATCGGAAGAGTTCATAATGTTGTCCAAATTCCAACGCCAATGGCATCGTCAGAAAGACCAACGACAAGTTTTCGATGGTTAAATTTGTCAGAAGTCCAACGTGGTGTCATTGGATTACCAACAATTGTCCATCGAAAATTAGGCCCAAATGTATAAAATAGTGAAAAAAGTGCAGACACAATTGTAGTGGGGCCTTCCACAACCTCAAAAACCTCTTTTGAGGTCATTGAGGCTCTTGGGCAACTGAAACTATGTCTAAGTACCATGTACGTGGTCTAATACTAATCGCGTACATGTTGTTAGTCCCTAAAATGTTGTCCAATAATATTTTTGGGCACCCTATACATGCTTAGAACTCATAGATATCATGTCTGTGCTCCTAGGCCTTAAAAATGTTATGGCAGAGCAGCACACTAATAGGCTTCATACACCATACGTGCTATTTGTAGTAAAGAAAATATGAAGGAAGGGGGAGGGAGAGGGAGAGAGAGAGGGAGAGTGGGAGAGAGAGAGAGAGAGGGAGAGGGAGAGAGAGAGAGAGAGAGAGAGAGAGAGAGAGAGAGAGAGAGAGAGAGAGAGAGAGAGAGAGAGAGAGAGAGAGAGAGAGAGAGCAATCAATTAAATTGTATCCTATCAAATCAATCTTACTGCATAAGCTAATAAGATAGATAAATGCAATGGAATTGATTTCCTTGGTATGGCTATAAATTGCTACCTAGACCATGAGTTTGGAAACCACTCCGAATTCTAAAAATTGCAAGGGAGCAAATTAGGAAGAAAAAATGTGCATTACCAAAGATTTCCCAAATCCCACCATAGGAGGAGTGTGGTAGAGGGATGATGCACAATGGGTTTTGTACACTAAGTCAAATGCTAAGTCTATCAAGGATAGTGTAGCCTCTCGAGCAAAAACTGTGGACCTTGGGGTTATCAAGTCTACTATTCATCCAAATGGTGACACTACATGGCATACCTAATTGCAATACAACAATATAAAGTAAGATAGATAAAGGGGGTAGGGAGAGAGAGAGAGTGGGGAGAGAGAGAGAGAGAGAGAGAGAGAGAGAGAGAGAGAGAGAGAGAGAGAGAGAGAGAGAGAGAGAGAGAGAGAGAGAGAGTGATAAATAAATAAAATTTTATCCTATCAAATCAATCTTACTGCATAAGCCAATAAGATAGTTAAATGTAATGGAGTTGATTTCCTTGGTATGGCTATAAATTGCTACCTAGACCAAGAGTTTGGAAACCACTTCGTATTCTAAGAATCGCAAGGGAGAAAATTAGGAAGAAAAAATGTGCATTACCAAAGATTTCCAAAAGCCCACCACAAGAGTGTGGTGGAGGGATGATTCACAATGGGTTTTGTACATCAAGTTAAATGCTAATTCTATCAAGGAAAGCATAGCCTCTCGAGCTCAAACTGTGGACCTTGGGATTATTAGGTGTATTATTCATCCAAATGGTGACCTAATTGCAATACAACAATATAAAGTAATGGAGATAAAGGAGGTAGGGAGAGAGAAAGAGTGGGGAGGGAGAGAAGAAGAGAGAGAGAGAGAGAGAGAGAGAGAGAGAGCAATTAAATTGTATCCTATCAAATCAATCTTACTACATAAGCTAATAAGATAGTTAAATGCAATAAAATTAATATCCTTGGTATGGCTATAAATTTCTACCCAGACCATGAGTTTGGAAACCACTTCATATTCTACGAATTGCAAGGGAGCAAATTAGGAAGAAAAAATGTGTATTACCCAAGATTTCTCAAAGCCCATCACAGGAGGAGTGTGGTGGAGGGATGTTGCACAATGGGTTTTGTACATTGAGTCAAATGATAAGTCTATCAATGAAAGCATAGCCTCTTGAGCTCAAACTATTGAACTTGGGATTATTAAGTCTACTGTTCATCCAAATGGTGACCACTATATGACAGACCAAATTGCAATACAATGATATAAAGTAAGGGAGATAAAGGGGTAGGGAGAGAGAAAGAGTGGGTAGAGAGAGAGAGAGAGAGAGAGAGAGAGAGAGAGAGAGAGAGAGAGAGAGAGAGAGAGGGCAAACAAGAGAGAGAGAAAGGGAGAGAGAGAGAGAGAGAGAGAGAGAGAGAGAGAGAAATCAATTAAATTGTATCCTATCAAATCAATCTTACTACATAAGCTAATAAGATAGTTAAATGCAATGGAATTGATTTCCTTAGTATGACTGTAAAGTGCTACCCAGACCATGAGTTTGGAAACCACTTCATATTCTAAGAATTGTAGGGGAGAAAATTAGGAAGAAAAAATGTGCATTACCAAAGATTGCCCAAAGGCCATCACAAGAGGAGTGGTGGAGGGATGATGCACAATGGGTTTTGTACACTGAATCAAATGTTAAGTCTATCAAGGAAAGCATAGCCTCTCGAGTTTAAACTGTGGACCTTGGGATTATTAGGTCTACTGTTCATCCAAATGGTGACCACTACATGGCAGACCTAATTGTAATACAACTGTAGCGTCGTAAATTGTACGCACTTGCTAGGGTGGTACAATTTCACACCTAGTTTAGCACCCGCCTTAGTGCATTTTACATTTTGCATTGCATTTCTCCTTTAGCACTTAATTAATCAAATTAATTAGGTCTAAGGTCCTATTTCATCGTCCTCTACATCATAAAGTTGGGCCCTTTCATTAAAGCGTGCCCTTTTCATTTTATTCCTCCAATACATCACTCAATCAAAAACCCTAATTAAGTCCTATTTTGAGCTTGGGGGCTTGGTTTCAGGGGTCAAAACATCTCAAAATCACCTGTAACTTTGGGATTCTCTCTAAAATCATCATATCTGATGGCCCTGAAAATTTGGTGAAAAGTTGTCAGGACCGTGGTGCCCGGAGTGCACATGGTCCCGGACATTTTTCCCAAAATTTTAGGAGCACAATCCAATCATAAAATAAAGCTTAACCCCAAGAAATTGGCGGGAAATTCAATCTCTAGGTTGGCCAAAAGATGAAATTATGACCTAGGGTTTCATACATAAGAGCTCTCTTTCTTCATTTGAAAGGATCCGATTTTTGTTTTGAGGAACCTCATATGTAGCGAAAGAGACGATCTTTGAAGACTTCAACAATATTCAACATCCCTCTATCAAGCATTTATCAATTTCATTCATCCATTTAGGGCTTGGAAGACATTGAAGAACAATAGGAGATTACCGACTGAAGATTGGCTTGTACTCCTCCCTTGGGGGTTGGGTATGATTTCATGTTGTTTTCATGTCTTTGCATAAGCTTCAATATATCCTTTATTCATGCTTTAGATCACTTTGCATCTTGATTTAGAGCATTTACATCATCATTTACAAGCAATTAGGGTTTACTTTCTAGGTTGCTCTAGTTTGCTTGCTTGCATTTTAGGACCTTGCACACACACTAGGTCTGCACACACAATACATTTTAAAATACAACTTGGCTATTCGTGGAGGTGGAAATCACCAAAGTGGGGGTTTGACTAAGGCAAAACCCTATATAGCCGCCCATACCCTTTTCAGATATAAGTGCAGGTTTCAGAACTCGGACGATGCTGCAGGTGACAGATTCGAGAAAAGCAGGTCGAGACAACACTCCACACCAAATTGCAGAGTAAAAGACCTGGACAGGGGCGTGGGGTGCCCTGGTCCTGCAAGGACAGGGGCGCTGGGCGCCTTGGTCCCTGGGACAGAGGTGCTGGGTGCCCTGGTCCTCCTGACAGACAGCATTTCCGACAGTTTCCAGAGTGCAAGATAGTAGTTTCAGGAGTAGTTTTCGGCACTGTATCAGGACAGTGGTGCCCGCACCCCCGTCCCGAACATTTTCAATCAGATTTTGACTACGGGTATGCATTTGCATTCTCATTTCATCCTTATATTTACAGCTGTTCATTGTTTAATCTCAATTCTGCAATCTTGTTATTTGTTTGTACATGCATTTTGGGATTAGGACTTGAACTTGCATCATTTTATCTTTCAATTTCAACGAAGGAATAGAAATCCTAATAGGTAGCCCGTGTCTCTCTCTTTCACAAGAAGAAGTAGCCAATTGTGTGATACCTCTAGGCTCTTTCGTATTCCGTAATGTGTGTCAAAGGGTAGGATTGGGGTATGTTAACCTAGTCTCACTTTTTCCCCTACACAACAACAATATAAAGTAAGGGAGATAAAGGGGGTAGGGAGAGAGAAAGAGTGGGGAGGGAGAGAATAAGAGAGAGAGGGATGGGGTATGGAGGAAGGGAGAAGGGGAGAGAGAGGGAGAGAGAGAGAGGGGGAGAGAGGGTGACAATACACATGCACACACATATGTGTGTATATATATATACTTAATATATTGTATATTATTATATACATATATATTATATATTATATATTATATGTATATACACATATTATATATACTATATCATATTATACGTATTATACACACTCCAAAATTTTAAACAAAAGGAGTGCGTATGTGTTGTTTTAGCTTTATTACCGCATACATGCTTTTTATAGCAAAAATAGCGAGTATGTGCTTCTTATACCATAAGTACCTCGTACGCATTTTTACTGTTTAGGATTGGAAATAGGCCTAGATGGCAAAGCTACGAGTTGCAAGTTTGATTTCTCTCCATTTCCCTCCTTTTTGATGTGTTTTATTTTATCAACTTGGTTTCTTGACTTCCTCATCATCAGGTTTACACTTCATCAAGTGGGTATTTCTAAAATTTCCACCATATTTTCACCCATTTTTTGAGCTTTCTAACCATACATATTTTTTTAAAGTTTGAACAACAATAACATATTATTATTGAATTTCTTTTACCAATGTCTCCATTGTTCTCACAGACATAAATGTACCATTTTTTTAATAACTTTTGATCTACTTATCCAAATTTAAAAAACTTTATATATTATTGTAGCGCACTTAATTCTTTACAATTTAAAAAAAAAAAATTATATTTTTGATTTTTTTATTGTAAGTTATGCTTCACAGGTGAACAGGTACCTAATTTTTTTAGGATGTGCTCGATAGGAAATAAAAAAAAATACAAAACAAAAAATTAGAAAAAAAAACACAACTTATAGTACTCACTCTTAACTATCTTTCTGCCAAAGGATTTGTCAAAATACTAAATCTAACTATGAGTTTTTTGATGTGCACGTCTAACACTATGTTCTATTTTTCAGAAAAAATCAAGGTCTATTTTTTGTACGCGAAGGATTTGACCCCCTTAATCTTATTCAATTTTGAATAAGTTTAGTAGTTTGGAAACTAGATTCAAAGTACTACAATATTTGTTCTTTGATTATCTTCATATCTTGAGTGGATGACTTTCAAAATTTTCCTCCAAGTTCAGGTTCACCTAATTTCAGAAAAAAAAAGTGTCCACTTATACCCCCCTTTTTGACCACCATCTTTATGCACTCACCCCATTTATCAATTTTCTCCTTTCTAACCTCTTCTAGTATGACCAACATGAGACTGTTTATTTTGTGCTTAGGGTTGAATTCTGATGATCCAGTTGTATTGATTAAGTTATCCATTTCTAGAGGAGCTATTGTGGGACAAAGGTTGATTGATTTGGTCTCCTTAATTAGCCTATCCAAAGACTAAGCATGTAGCTTCCTGACTTCTCATCTATCATATAACTCCTTAGGGAAAATTTTCTCCAATTCCATCAAATTCCTACTAAGTGAATCAAGATATATAAAAGAATAGCCTCTTCTATTTGTTTCTTGTCCTCCTCATCAAAATTACCAAAGAATGAATAAATATTATCTAGATTACCATCATTTACTATCTATTGAATCAAATCTTGAGAATTCACCTTCTTACCGGGTCTCCTTTTAGGTTCAGGTTTGGCTTACTTATTTGATTTAGGCTTTCTTTTATGTACAATAGTGATCTTCGATTTTCGGGGAGTTTCCTTGACTGGTTCTAGCTTTTGTTCTTCTTTCTTCTCCCTCACCACTATGACAAAAATGCCTTTCTTCTTGGGAACCTCCTTGATTTCTGTATTTGACTCTTTCTCTTCAGAAGAAACAATCATATATTGTTGGGTCAGCTTAGATTTCTTCTTGGGTGGCTCTATCAGTGTCTGACTAGCAGGGTCAACTGAATGTTCTTCTGGTTGTTTGGATATTTTTGATGTAATCGAGACCACATTGGGTGTGGTCTGAGCTTCTTTCCTTGCTTCCCATTCCTTCTTTCTCTTCTGCATCATCTCTTTCTTCCTCTAATCCTCCAAAATATTAATGTGCTTCTCAACCTTAGCTCTGTTAGGACCTTCACTTATCAATGTTTCAGCTTCTACTTAGGTCATCTTCTTTTGGATTGATGAAGCTACCTATTCCCGATGAACTTTAAGTCATTTCTCCTTAGTAGTGCCAAATTTCTCTTCCTTTTCATCTATTAGTGCCTGCAATAGATGTTGTGGATAGACATCCAGTGTAGCCTCATCTACCTCATATCCCATAGGCATTATCCAAATATTTCTAGGCTGCACAACCTCCATCATACATTCATCTTTATCTACCATAAAACAAATTGTGTCCTTATATTTTTTAACTATAGATTTAGGAATCCGGGACCTATTTTTCATTTCCTCCTGAAATGTTTTAAAAATTTCCCATAAATTGGCTTTGCTTGACTTGTACCCTTGCCTATCCAAAATTTGAGCAATCTGAGATGTTATTGGGCGGTCAAAAGCCCACTGTTCTTTCTAAAACTAGGTATTGTACCCAAAAAGTAAAATACTAAACAAATAATAAAGGAGCCATATCAGAAGGTATTCTTCTTGTCTTGTTTGATCTTCTTTAGATTTGTCATGAATTCTTTTAACATTACACTGTATAGATTATAATGGGCATCCTCCTTAACCATTTGATAAGCAACCAAAATGTTGTTACCGGAGACAAAATTCAGCCGGATTGACTGATAGACCCTATAACTGATAATCATTACTACAAACTTAACATCTATGTCCTTGATATCATCAATCCTCATAGACCTTCCATCAAAAGTTGCACTGGTAAGTTTATTCAGTTTAGTGTTAGATAAATTATACGTAGGGCTAGGAATGCCTCTAATTCCGTGCAAATAGGTGACATTCTTGATGACTTCCTCTATAATCTTATACAACCAGTCCAACCAGATGAATTATCCATGAATGGGGCTCAAAACATACCATACCCATTCAGCCTCATCAAAAGTTGGGAAATCCATGAACTGTGTGAAACCCTTCCTCTGTAAATGTGCAAATTTTGGTTTCAGCTAGTTGTAAAAAATCTGTTTTTCTATCAGAATACATGACAACTCAAATCTGCCAAGTTCCTCAATATCGCAATGGATATAGGCCCTGATATCCTCAGTGTGAAGGACTCCATGATAAACCTTCAAAAATGCACCTAATGGTTCATCCAAAAGGGATTTGTATGGATGCTTCTTGAAAATGGGAGGAGGGCAGTTCTTGATCTCAACCACTAAGGGAGTATCAATACTGGATGAAGACGAAGCCATTGTAACCAAACACAAAAACTAGGCTTTCTACAAACGGGAAAATAACTTGAAAAACTATTGGAAGATCAAATTCCCTTCAAATAAAGTGCTCACTCAATTCACCTTAAAACTCTGAAATGCTCTAGAAATTTGCTCTTCTGTATGCTAGATCGATGTGAAGAAAATAACTTAGATTTTTCTTTCATCTCTGTTAACCCTAATTTTTAATTGTCTTAAATGCTATCGGTTAGGCTTTACCAGTTCACATAGTTTGCAAGTCAGTTTCGGTAAACAACTAAAATCTCCTGAGAAACCATTGCAATCAGAATCTCCTAACTACAGATCTAATTTGGAGTCTCTACATGATCTTCAATGATTTGCCTACCCCTAAGATCGAGTGCCTTAGTTACCTGTTGTATCTGTTGCCGGTGTAGGACCTGATGACTCTACCGATTGTTATGTCGATGGTGTATCAGATTTTCTTACCCATCTCATCTCATGTTGTTTTTTGATGTCTTCCACTTTTTCCTTTCCCTTCTCATCTGCATTTCCATTATTTGTCAGTGGGTTCTTCTACAATATTTAGCAGTATGCCCAATCTTGTTGCATGCGTAACAGATAATTTTGTTTTTCTGAATTGCCTTATTAACCCCTTGATTTTCTTGATTTCCTTTTGATCTGCATTGGTTAGCCATATGTCCAAATCTACTACATGCATGTAATCTTACATTTCCAAGATCGGTGTATGATGCATTGTTCTGATTATTCCTATTTCTACATTGACTAGCCATATGACCATATTTTTTGAAACTAAAGCATGTTCCATTGAATTTGTGAGCATTAGGATGTCTTATAGGGAATTTCCTAGTTTTGGTTGTCATGTTTCTGCTTCTGTCTGGATGATTGATTTTATTGTGCACTACTAGAGCTTTCTCCTTTTTCATATCCAAGACCTCTTTTGTCATTAGTCTTTCTTTGATTCTTCAGTAGTTCATCAAGTTTGGCAGAGTTGGCTAGAAATTTGTCCTTGTACTCATTTACAGTGACCCAATCATCCCTCATGATTATAATCTATCTTTCAAGTTCTTGTTCATTTTTCCAAGACTGGACCAATTCAAGTTTCAACATATCATTCTCATGAGTCAGTCTATTACATTCCTCAGATCTATTTTTCAATGCTTGAGTTAGGTTTTCTTCATTTTTCTTCCTGTCCTCAATCTCCTTGTACATTCTCATGGTTAGGGATTGCATCTCATTCTTCAAGATAGTGTTCTCTTGAGTAAGTTTCTGATAATGATCCTTCATGACATCTTCCTCATCATTGTTCTGATTTTGCAATTGATCAGAAAGTTCCTTCCTCTTAGCCCTGACAACTGAAAGCTTACCTTGCAATGAAATGATGTTTTCTCTGGGTTTCTTTAGTTCATTTTTCAATTTATTGTTCTCCATCTCCTTAATGTCAATATCCTCAATAGAAAGTTTGAGTTGCTGATGTAGACTGGTTTCCATTGATTCCAAATTTTGGATCTTCCTCAAGTGGTTAAACTTATTTCGAGGAACCAAGCTCTGATACCAATTGTTGGGATCCAAGAACACTAAGAAGGGGGGTGAATCAGTGTTTGACCGGAAATGTTAGTTTTGAACTTATTACTTATTAACTAGTTAACAGTAAATAAAATTAAAGTGCATATGCCAAATAACACAAAGAAAGTCAACACCATAACACTAGGATTTATATGTGGAAAACCCTGCAAAGGGAAAAACCACGGTGGGGATGATATCCACAATATCTATATACTTGATAAAGGTATATAAATATTACATAAGAGGGTCTTGACATGCAGAAAGGCCAACTGCCTAGAGCTTACTGCTCAAACAAAAAATAGGAAGTCTCACTAACTTATAGAATATTACAAAGTGTTTACAAATGAAAATAAACTTATAAATAACATCTGACCATGCTAGATAAGTTCTAGTGAATGCTCTGATATCCTTCTCTGTATACCGATTATGCTGTGCATCTGAAATTGCACACAGTCGCTTTCAATTGTTGACCAAAATGCATACCAAAACTCACTGAAATATTTGCAACCAAAAATTCACATTCCATCTATTTTCAGGCAATAAATAGGCATAAATTGCATAAATCAGATTATCAAAGAGTGAATCACAACTCTAAATCCAATTATTACTCCTAAATAACAATGAAATAATGCAATTATCAATTGAATTGAAACAATCTATCTAAGACTCCCTCAATTGACTTAGCAAGGCTTCCATTGCTCTTCTCCATTGTTGTTGATGTAGGTGGCTCTCAGGTATTGCACTTGATTTCTTGCATAAAATAAACAACAATATTGAAGACTGTGGTTCTAGACTGAATTGAGAAAAGAGGTTGAATTTATAGATTTTCAATACAAAAGGGGTGAGAAATAGAACTCAAGTATTGATTGATAGATAACTAATTTAGATTGATCAATGAACTCAATTGATTGATTTGTTAACTCATTTGACTGAGTAGTCAACTGGATTGATTGAAGAGTGAACTCTGTTGATTGATCAGTAGACTGAATAGATGGATTATTTGACTAGATTGATTGGAGAGATAAGTGGATTGATTTTGAGTTAAAAAGGATGATTGATGAGTTACCTAAGTTAACTGATTAGACAACTAATTTGATCATTGAGTTCTGATTTTAGCATGTGTTGTAGGAATTTTAAATTGAATTTGATTTTCATTTTCAATTTGAATTTGAATTTGGTCATTCGAATGCTGAAATGCACATGAAATTAATTGAAATTCAGATTTGGTGAAATGTGAATTTGATGATGTGAAATTAGATGAAATAAAGTGAAATTCAAATTTGGGGAAATATAAAATGAAATTAGATGGAATTACAATTTGGGGGATTGGAGGAATTTAATTAATTAATGAAATTATTTAAATTTAGGAAATTAAATTAATTAAATAATAAAGATTATTTAACTAAAGAAAATGTCATAATTAATTAAATAATTGATATTTAATTAATAATTGAGATATGGTTAACTAATTAAAATGATTTGAGAATAGAAATAGAATAATTAGAAGTTTAAAGCGCGATGATTAAAAGAAAGTTATTTTAATAAAACAAATAAAGAATTACTTAATTAAATAGATGAATAATTAGTGTAGAATTAATGAGACATTTTTAGGTGTCTACACCATCATATCCATATGATCTATCGTTGAGGTGATCTTCTTAAATATGTGGCGTATTTTGCATATTCTGATATCTAGTAGGTGAGTTATTTTGATTGTGATGATGGTATTTCTACTTTGTGTATATTGTTCGAGTGTGAGGAGAAGGATCTACATATTCATGGTCATTATGATATTCGTTGGGATGATTTTGATTATGATGATCTCACCATTGTGCTTGCTTGTATTGTTATTGGATTATTGATTCCTGATAGACGCACCCATGGTTTTCCTGTTGGATGGGGACGTGTCATACATGATATGATTATTGATAGACATGTGTTTTCTTCCGGCCCTTGTCTTCTTGCCACTTTGTATCATTAGATGCATGGGATTGTTTACTTGTAGCAAAAATCAGTTGGATGTGGTATTACTTTGCTTCATACATGGGCTTGGGAACACATAGATATTTTTTTGTCATGTGTTACATATAGATTTAGAGCTAGAGCAACCATATGCTTTTGGGTATACTATTGGTGTGAGATATAGGGCTTTAGGTAACATCTTGTATTGGAGTCATCAGATTGATATCTTACAGTACTTCTCATGGAGACCTTATCTTACTTGTCCTGGGTGGACTAATGATGCTCAACATCTTTCTTTTTGTCAATAGCAGAGATATCTTATTGGTCGAGACATGAGTAGCCACAGGGTTATTGATATGCATCTACCTGGTTGTGTGATGAGACAGTTTAGGGAAATATAGGGTATTCCAAACATGACAACTTATTTTGCTTGCACTACTCGAGATGTTGGTGATTGGGGTTCTTGTGTGCAGCCTCATGCTGCTATTGTTGAGTTTGATGCTCTTTCTCTTATCTTGTGGGGATGGTAGCTTGGTGTAGCAGATCTAGGGTTTACAACGCAATATAGTGTATGTTAGATAGAGCACAAGCCTATATCTTTGACAGATCCGATAGTTCCGATTGGTGCTCAATAGATTTGACATGGTAGAGGTCCTAGAGAGAGAGGTGGAGAGGATAGGGGTGGAAGAGAGAGAGATGGAGGGGGTGGGGATGGAGGAGGTAGAGGAGGAGGAAGTAGGGATGGAGGAGGTAGAGGAGGAGGAAGTAGGGATGGAGGACTTAGAGATGGAGGAGGTAGAGTTGGAGGAGGTAGAGTTGGAGGAGGTATAGATCTGATAGAAACAGTTGTAGGGTAGGTGGATAGTGATAGGGAGGATGTGGATATTGGTGGAGAGACTGTATCCAAGAGCAGTTCTAATGAGAGTGATGAATCTGGATCAGGATCATCAAGCAGTGATGGAGATGAGGGTGGGGATGATGGATATGATGTGGAGATGCCCCAGGTTGTAGGGTTTGTAGGTGTGGAGAGAGGAAATGAAGAGGGATTGAGAGATTAGGTTAGGCATCTAGAGCACTTGGTCGCTACTTTGCGATAGCAGTGGATGGAGGATAGAGATCAGCATCAGCGTGCGATGGAGGAGTTGACTACAGAGAGGGATCAAATATCTGCTGAGAGAGATTGATTATAGAGGGAGAGGGATGAGGTAGTTAGGAGGACTTAGATTAATATGGATGCATATGATCAGTTATTTGGGCTAGTGACAGAGGCATGAAGCCAGGAAGATAGATATTTTGCTGTTGTACAAGAGGCTATTTATTATCGGTAGGCTTATGAGAGAGCTATTCTTGAGGGTCAGAGGGAACCTAGTTTTAGTGCTTTCATGGGGAGAAGATCGATTCGATCTACCTCTCGACAGACTAGCAGTGGAGGAGTGATGGGTCCACCTAGAGCATCATTGGGATAGGCTAGAGTTAGTTGAGATGTACCTACTGATAGAGGCAGTATAGGTTGAGAGATTGGATATTGATTTTGATGTTGTAGATACGATGTATTTTAACACATTTCTTTATATATATATATATGATATGCTTTCTTGATGAACTTTTTGATGGTGAACTTCATGGTAGAATGTTTCTTTTATTGGGATGATGAATGCAATATGATATTATGATATCATGCAGTGATTTGATGTAGCTTTTGTGTTGTGTTGCATAATGGTTGATGAAAATCTTATTATAATGCAATGGAATGATTATGGAAATGTGAGATGTTTTTTTTTGTGTGTCAAAATATGTGTTGAAGATATTTGAAGAATTAAATGTAGAATAGTCAATCTTTGTTTATTCTAGATTTTAATGTGATGATGGATGATTTGATAGAAGTTTTGATGAGAAACCATTCATTGTTATATTCATAGTGCAATACATTATCATCATTGAGACTTATTATATAATAATGGAGCTTATTACACTAGGTATGAGGAACCGAGATGTATAGATATCCCATTGCCAAGAAGCAAACACGTAACAAACAAGGAATAAAAGCTCCATTCTGGGAATTACACTAGGGGTCGAGGTATGTGTGGCATTCACAAGTTGAATGCTCCTATCACAAACACCCACTAGAGCAATTACACTAGAACTTCATTGGTTCAAACCACAAACAACAAACAAAGAAAAGGATCATGCCCATCATGGCTTCTCTAGTCACTTTTGGACATCCTTAAGTAGCTAAAAGAAATTATCTTTGCCAATTTGATAAAAAGAGTTAACCAAAAATAGACAAAACTCAGCAGTTAGACTAACTATGCCTTTGCATCAAGATATGTTTGATGTGATTTTGATAATGTCTGGTTTCAGAAGTTTTGGACCTCATATAAGACTGATCTGTCTGGTTTTGAGTGTACTAATTCTGTTTAAGACAAGATGTTGATCATGTTGATAGTTTGATAGATCGATAGATTAGACCGTTGATCAGTTTGATTGCAGACATTTTGACAAGATAGTTGTATCCTTTGTTTAACTTCGTGCGAAGTGTTTGTTGGACATCTGTTGGGGTGTTTGATTCTTATAAGACAATTTATTGTGTTTTAAATTGATATTTGAATATTTTTTACTTGGATTTTGGACTTTTTTTGTATGTTTAGGATTTTTTTAGGATCAGTTTTTATTTTTTAGAAGTTTTTCAGTGATCATTTTTCTAAATGTTTAACATTTTTTCAGGATCATTTTTCTGATTTTTTTGGATTTTTTCAGTTATCATTTTTTATTTTTTGGGATTTTTTTAGTTATCATTTTTTATTTTTTAGGATTTTTTCAGGATCGTTTTTTATTTTTTTGGATTTTTTCAGGATCATTTTCTATTTTTTGGGATTTTTTCAGGTTTGTTTTTTATTTTTTTTAAGGATTTTTTCAAGATCATTTTTAATTTTTAAGGATTTTTTCAAGATCGTTTTTTAGTATTTTAGGATTTTTTCAGTTATGCCCCCAAGTATGCAAACCTATGAGGGTAACATGATGATATATAATGTGATGGAGACAATGAATTTCGATATGAGTTATGCTAATGCAAGATGCATGAAAAAAATGCAATTCCTATTTGAACAAGGATGAGTGTGTGTGTCTTTCATTCTAGAATGCATTAATTAGATTAAAGGTGAAACATTTCGGAGATAGGAGTTCAATCCATTCTCAAAACACTAAGACCATCCAAATTAACACACTATGTAACCAAGATTTATGAATGGAGGTGTGGAAAACTTCTCCATCAATTCTTGAAACTTTGATCTTCTTTTGCCTATGTGTGTGCAATTGAGTTTATTCTGACCATTATAACCATCAGAGACCCTTGGAATCCTATGTGGCTAGCTACGTAGATTATTCTAACTTCAAAAACAACCTAGATAGAGCCTCACTGCAAGCAAGCCTTTAGGGATCCGACGAGGTTATGCACTGTAATCTCTCAAACATTGCTCCATTGCCAGTAGGCATCCATAGCTCTGATGGAGTTATTTGCATGTTCCCATAGTCAATATTTTATTGTCGCACTTGTATGCATGCTATTTCAGTAATATATCATTTTTTAATTTTGCCTTGAGATGGATATTGACATTTTTAAATTTTATTTTCGTTCCTTGACTTGTAAGTAATGAAACCTACTTGGGTATGACAATTGCGCTAAAGTAGATATCGGATTTTTCACTAGCCACATGACCAATTAGGTATCTATAGTGACTTAGAGTTTTTGAGTAATGTGTGAGATATAGAAATTGATAGATTTTGGGTAACAAGAGTTGATAGTAAAACTTCTACCCAACCAAGGATAAATCTTAATCACAATGTGACATTGAAGATGAATGACTAAAGACCCCCTAAAGACTTCATGAACAAATATTTAGGAAATGAGACAACCTTCATTCATTTTAGTGTAGATGGGCGAATAACTCAGACAATTGTCATGTTTTATTGATGTGAGTACATGAGAAAGCAAGATTGCAATGTAGTAAACAAATATGTGAATGTAGTACTAAAAACTGAAATGAACCCACCCTTAGATGTAATATCTTTTTAGGTGCATACTGTTGATGGGATCAGGGAGTGAATCTCCCTCCATTTTTTGCAAATGATAAGCACCATTCCCAATTACTTTCATTATGACAAACAAACCTAAGGATTTAGGTTCAAACTTTCCTTGTTTCTCACATTCAACAAGGTTTCTTTGATTTTCTTTATTCTCCTATTTTGAATCAACGTGGGTTGACTCATTTGTTGTAGCTTCTTCTCATTATATTTTGGTAGCCTTGTAAATGTTTTAGAGCGTTTTGTCATTTTGCATCTAGAAAATCTAATTCTTGCAAATGTGCTACTCTATAGTTTTCTTCTGAGATAATGTTTTTAAGAGATACTCTTAGGGATGGTAGTCTACTTTGATAGGTAAAATGGCTTGTGCACCATAAACCAAAGAGAATGGTGTTGTACTAGTTGTTGTGCACATACTAGTTCGATAAGCCCATAGAGTTGGGTTGAGTTGGAGATGCCAATCTCATCCATTGTCATTGACAACTTTCTTTAAGATTTTCAAAATAGTTTTGTTTGTTGCTTTGAATTGAACATTGCTTTGGGGATAGTATGGTGTTGCAAAACGTTGCTGGATTTTAAATTGTTCACAAAGCTCTCTCACTTCTTGATTTTTAAAGGGTTGTCCATTTTTAGTCACAATGTACATGGTTACCCCATATCTACAAATGATATAATTCAGGATGAATTTCGCTATTTGCTTTCCTATTGTGAAAGTCATGGGGTTTGCTTCTACCCATTTTGTGAAATATTTTGTAGCTGTGAGAATGAATTTATGTCCATTGGAGGAGGTAGGATTTATTTTCCCTACAAGATCTAATCCCCATTGTGAAAATGGCCATGGTGATGTAAATGGATGAAGATCTTGAGCAAGTGCATGAATGAGGTTCCCATGTATTTGGCATTGCTTGCATTTTTGGACATACTTGTAAGCATTCTTTTCCATTGTAGGACAATAATAACCTATTCGCAAAAGTGTTTTTGCTAGAGTAGGTCCAGAAGAATGTGCACCACATATTCCATCCTGAACTTCTTTTAAGGTGATTTGTGTCTCCTGAATATCAAGGCATCGAAGTAAGGTTCTATATGTACTTTTCCTGTATAAAGTATCAACAATAATTGTATGTTTTGACGATTGTCGAATGAGTGCTTTCCTTTGATTCTATGAAAGATCAAGAGGTATATATTGATCATGTAGGTATGCATATATATCTCTATACCATGGAGAGTGAGGTCCTACTATCATACAAACATATTTAGTGGATGGTATTCATAAGCTAGGACAATGAGTTGTTCCACTTGAAATTCAAAGTGAGTTCCATCGTTTGACATATCCAAGAGAGATCCTACTATTGCCATTGCATCTGCTACCCTATTTTGCACTCTTGAAATCTGTTCAAATATGATCTTGGTGAAGTGTTTCTTGTATTCTTCTACCAATTGTTTGTACGGTTGTAACTTATCATCTTTTGTATTGTAATCATCATTGACTTGATTAATGATGAATTGCAAGTCTCCAAAGACCTGTAGATCTTTAATTTTTCATTCTAGTACAATGCGTAGTCCTACCATTAGGGCATTGTATTCAACAATGTTATTGGTGCAAGGGAAGCTAATCTTGAATGATTTGGGAATTGGATCTCCTTGAGGAGTTATGAACATAATTCCTACTCCTACTCCATGATTTGTATGTGAACCATCAAAGAATAATTTCCATTGTGTTTGTGTTGATAGTGTAAACACTGATTCATCCAGAAAATCTATCACCATTGGATGGTTATCTATAAAGGTGCTGCTGCAAGTTGCTCTACTATGATTTGTCCTTTTATAGCCTTTCTATTGATGTATTCAATGTCAAATTCACTGATTATCATGACCCATTTTACAAGTCTTTTGGTTAGTTCTTCTTTATTCATCAGGTATTTGAGTGGATCAAATTGTGCAAATAGGTATATTTTATCACTCAACTTATAATGTCTCAGTTTTTGTGATGCAAAGACTACTGCAAGACATGCTCTTTCTATTTGTGTGTAGTTGAGTTCATATCCAATGAGTATTCTATTGATGTAGTAGACAACTCTCTCTTTTCCTTGTTCATCATGTTGTGCTAGGAGAGTGCCTAAAGAAGAATTCGTTGCAGCTATATATAGGAGTAATGGTTTCCCATGTATAGGTGGAACCAATATTGGAGTGGATAATAGATATTATTTTAGTTTTTTGAATGCCTCCTGGCATTGTTGTGTCCATTTAAATGTAACACCTTTCTTTAGAAGATGTTGAAATGGTTGGCATTTTTTTGTCAATTGGGCTATGAAGTGCCTTATGAATTGTAATCTCCCTTGTAGAGTTCTAAGTTGTTCGAGTGTAGCAGGTGACGGCATGTCTAAAGAGATTTTACTTTCTCTAGATCTATCTCAATCGATTGGATAGAATGAAGCCCAAGAGTTTACCCGAGGTTAC
Organism: Cryptomeria japonica; assembly: GCF_030272615.1. Lineage (NCBI taxonomy): Eukaryota > Viridiplantae > Streptophyta > Pinopsida > Cupressales > Cupressaceae > Cryptomeria > Cryptomeria japonica. The sequence goes on from NC_081409.1 coordinate 143,460,794, forward strand.
CCCAAAGACACATTTTTTTGGATTCAGTCTTATATTCTATTGCTCAAGTCTCTTGAAGATCTTAGTCAATATGTTTAAGTTACTATCCCTTGTTTTGTATTTTTCTAACAAGTCGTCTACATAATCTTCCATGATTGTGTGTATCATGTCATGAAACAAGGTGGTCATTTCTCTTTGATAGGTGGCACCTACATTCTTAAGGTCGAATGACATCACATTCTAGAAATAGGTTCCCCATGGACAAGTGAATTTTGTCTTTAGTTGATCTTTTGTCACAATTTTAATTTGATTATAACTGGAAAAACCATCCATGAGTGATAGCATTTCATTTCCAACTATTAAGTCCACTATGATGTCTATATTAGGGAGTGGAAAGTCATCTTTGGAAAAAGCCTTGTTAAGATCTCTAAAGTCAGTGCAGATCTTGATACCTCTAGTATGCTTGGATACCGGGACTAGATTTGAAATCCATTCAACATAGTCTATAGGTCTGATTAAACCCACATCTAATAATTTTTGTAACTCAATTTTGACTAACAAGGCTATGTGAGGGTGCATTTTCTTGAGCTTTTGTTTGTATGGTTTTACCCCTAGAAGCAAATGCAAGTGATGTAAGACCAATTCTAGGTCTAATCTAGGCATATCTGTATAAGACCATGCAAAATTGATGGGTCTTTGCTTAAAGAATTTGATAAATTTCTCTTTTTCCATTGGATCAAGGGATTTTTCTAGGTGAATGTTATGAGCCTTCTCAGCATCACAGATGTTGATTCCACCAATAATGTTGACTCTTCTTTACCAATAGGTAGGGTATCTATTATGTGTTCGGATTTATTATCACTGTCATTATTAAGAGAGGAGCTTGCTTCTCCAAAATATGTAGTTATGTCTAGATCTACTGCATAACCAGCTTTGTGATCATTATAAGGGAATCCATTCCTTGCACCCAGGAATTCTCCTATGGCTTCATCATTTTGAAACCAATCTAATTGTGGCTTTCCTTCTTTCCCCCAGTGAATCAAACATGGGTGTGTAAGGAATAAGTCTTTGTTTTCTATTGTCTTAGAGGATCCTAATATCATGCATACCTAGTTATAATTTGTTGTTTCTTCATTATAAACTAGCAGTGGTTTGTCTTTGTTGTCAAATGGAAATTCATAGTCATGAGAATCTGTGATGCTTTCCATGTACATTTCACTTTCTAATTCTGTGTCGCTTAGCTGCTCTTGTTCTGGTAACAGAGTTTGTTGTAACTGAGTAGACCTTTTTTGTATTGTGGATACCCTTCTTAAGCTTGGCATTAGTCTTTGCAGTCTTTCTTCATTTGATTCAAATGGAGGTGCTGAAGTTATTTCTCTTGGTAAAAGTATTGACAATAACCAAGGATTTGGTTCATCTACTGGTGTTAAATCTATATCTATTACCATGTTTGCTTGTGTAGATGATTCAGGTATTGTAGTGCTAGATGTCTCTATGCTAGTCTCTTGCAGAAGTTGCCTATGTATTCACCATTTGGTTCCATGATAGGATATGTTGGTAGTCTCTTTCTTTTTTGAGGTGGAAATAATTACATCTTTTTTGATGACTGATTTTGAGGTATGAATTCTAAGGGTAACCTTGGCTTGTTCAATACATCTAATGTACATTGTCTAGATTCTATTATTTGTGGCACATATTTATATCCCAATCCTTGATTCTTTGGGTTTTCATGTGGTAAAATAAGTTCTAATATTCCTTTCTTTTGTAGTCCTAAACCTATAGTGCCATCATATCCATATTTTTATAACATCTTGAAGTCATTTCCATATTGATGTAGAGGTATCCTGGGTACTACCATTTCATCCTCCTCTCTATATATCCAGTGATTGATATCTTCATTTAGAGATTCTTCTTGTAGGTCTCTCCATCTAATGAAAGAACAAGAATTTGAATATTTTACTATTTATTTTCCTTTATCTTTCTTCGTTGTTGTGTTCCAAGGCTTCCCAAAGGACCTAGGAGAAAATGATGATTGTTTGTCATCTGATGTGCTTGAAATGGAATATTCTTCACAACCAAATTATTTAATATGTAGAGAAGATGTGGTTGGTATATTTTTCTTTGTTTATTTAATTGATAATGATTCCATTTGTAGATGAATAGGAGCTTCTTGATTGTTTGGTACTTGGCTGTCTGAGCTTTCCCTTAAATAATTACAATGTTGAAAAGGGTTTGGGTCACCATGGAAAGTGATCTCTATACCATTGTATGGGAACTTTACACATTGGTGAAAATTTGATGGTACTGCTTGTATTGTATGTATCAATGGGGGTCCTAGCAGCATATTGTACCCCAGTTCTTTGTCTAGGGCTTGAAAGGTGATATTGGTTGTAGCTGGTCCCACTTGTATCGGTAAAGTCACCATACCTTTAGAAGGGAGTTCCTCATCATCATAGGATTTTATATTGATTCAATTCTCTTAGTAGAGTCAATATAATATTTAGAATATCCCAAAACTTTGATCAAATGTAGAGTGCATATGTTGATACCAACACCATCATCTATAAGTACTCTTGGAGCCTTTTTTCGATCAATGACAACTTCTAAGTCCAATGAATCATTATGCATGAGTCAGTTTGTAGAAACATCCTGTTCAGTGAATGTGACCTTTGAAGCTACCAAGTTTCCCACCATTGATTGAAATGTGTTCTCATCAATATCTCCAGCAATAACCGAATCTTGTAAGGCTTTATCCAGGACTGTTTTATGGGTTGGTGATATGCACAACAACTCAAATAATGAAATTTGGGCTGGAGTTCGATTCAACTGATCCACCATATTATAGTTGCTAGTTAGTGAAGGTTGGTTTGAAGGTACTCCTTGTAATGTGACTTTTGTTCTTCTAGTAATGATGACATAATCTCTTCTTTTAGGATTCACTATGATTATTACTACCATTTCATGTCCTTCACTTAGTGTGTTAATGGCATAGTCAAATGCTACATTGATATAATTGGCAAGTATTGTTTTGTGCATTAGAACTAGAAGCCTTCCTTTGTCATGTTTGACAAAAGGATCTTTGAAAATGGTATGATTTATATTTGCTGCTTTATTATCCATAGTAATGTCACCTTGATCTATGAGATCTTGGATGAGGCTCTTCAATTTTTAGCAACTTGTTATCTTATGACCCTTATTAGGGTGATATTCATGGAAATCATTATCATTACACCAAGCAGGTTTAAATGGACTTGGTTCATATGGCCTAGCTTCTGGTAAAGTTATGGCATTTCTATGTATCAAATTATTCAATGATGATTCAATAGGTTCTCCAAGGGGTGTGAAGTTCCTTCTAGGTGCTCCTATCCTTGGAGGTCTTAGATTATTTGACTATAGTGCATTGGTGTTATTTGTCTAAGACTGGTTCTTATCAGTTGGCCCTTATAAAGATATTGCTGGTTGAGCTCTGATCACAATATGTGTGTCAACAACTTCGTCATTTGTGACATTTTTGTTTCTAGACCAAAATTTTGGTCTTTCATTGCTTGTGCTGGTGGTTGGTCCACTATCCTTGTGGTGTTTCAATATCCCTTGTTATAATAGGCCTTTCTCACATTTGATGCCTTTTTCTGTTATGTCTTTGAAATTATTCAGGCATTACATTTGTAATGGATATTTAATTGGAGGCACAAGATAATCATTAAAGATGTCTACTTGCTCTGCTTCAGGGATGTGACTGAGGCATCTACGATATAGTCCTCTCCATATTTGTAAGAATGTGTTGAAAGTCTCACCTTCTTTTTGTTTTGTTGCACACAAATCCATTAATGTGATTGGATTATCTATGTTGAAGGCAAAGTTGGATATAAATAGTTTAGCTAATTCTCCCCATGAAGTAATTTTTGGTGGAAGGTGCAAAAATCATTCTAATGTTGTCCCTCCTAGGCTTTTTGAAAATAATTTCATCAAGTATGTATCATTGTGAGCTACTTCAATGCATGTTGTGAATAATTATTTTATATGATCTCAAGGATCTCCTTTCCCTCTATATTTGTCAAAATTTGGAGTTTCGAAGTGTGGGGGAAAAGGTGGCATGTATATATTTTGTAAAAAGGATACAGACAAAGATCTTCCATGGTATAGCTCTTTTTATCATTGCCTACTTGTATACTGGCCATTTGCTTTTGAAGGTTCTCCATTTGTTGAGTCAGAAGTTCTATTTGGGTTATTGGTGTGTTGACCTGATGAATGTTCCCTAAAAAAGGAATAGTATTTGAGTACCTTTGAGCTAGTTGAAATATAGACAGACCAGGTAACTATGTCCCATAAGTCCCAATAGGTGGTGTGAAGTATGCAAATTGTGGAGTAGCATTTGGCTGAGCCAAGCTTTTCATCCTTGGATTCATATTAGGACTATTATACATGCAACCAACTAATACTGTTGGTTGAGTTATATTTGGCAGGGTAGTGGTGTGAGATATTGGAGCTTGCAACATCATATTTGGCGTTGTCCACGTTGTAAGATTGGCACTTGCTAGTGCCATCGTCGATTGTATTGATGTTGTAGCCATATTTTCATTTTGAGATATGCCTTGTGTTGTTGTAGCAATTGTTGCTTGTGTCTATGTTGTAGTGGGTATTTGGGGTATATTCTGGTTTAATGTCACACCTTGTGGAAATATTGTTGAAATATCTACCCCTAGTGGCAACTTGGCCCCATTTTGTACTAAGAGAGCGAGATATCTATCTCTATCACTATTAATGAGAGCGTTGAGAATCATTAATGTTGCAGGAGCTTGTTGGGCTGCTTTGAGCTCTTCCTTTGTCAAATTATGTCGTATTTTATCAATGGAAGGCATCTTGTTCAGGTTTGTTGAAATTGTTGCAGGTGTGTAACCCTGTATTTTTTGTTGTGTGGATAGATCTATATTCCATGTTGGTTGGCTAGGGGGTCATTGTTAGGATCCATTTGGTTGTTTTCCTTCTGAGCATGTGTTAATGGCATGAATATTGCTTCTAAGTGATCTTGAATCTCTAAGATGTGTCTGCAAGATTATGTTAAATGCAACTAAACATGCTTCTATGAATTCCTAAAATGCAGACGAGGTGATCTAAGAAAATATGACTTGCTATCTAGGATTCCAAAATTTGAATACAAGATTTTCAGCGTATTTCTGGAAAGTTTCAAACTCTGCCTCTTCTTTAATTCAGTTTTCGAGGTCTATGTCTATCTGTACTGATTTTTGAACTTATTCATCTATGTTAGCCTGGACTATGTCAAATTGGTTTTGATCAATTATCAATTCTTTAGCAAGGATATTTAAGTCGTCACTTATTTTTAATTGAATGCTGTTTGCCCCAAGATTGGGTTATTCAAATGGGAATTGATCATTTCCTTTTAGACCCATGCGTTTCAAGACTACTATGCAGACTATGCAGATCCTAGAAATGAATGAATGATATCTAAAATGATGGACATTTTTTTTCTTTTCTAACACGGTTTGAGGAATGTTTCTATGATTTTCTCTACCAATTGTCTAATGGCTTCTTTCTGAGCTGTTCTTTGTATCTTTTTCCTTAGTTTCTCATCAAGGTGAATAGAATTTCAAATTTTATCATCTATGATGGCCTCAATTGTATCATATTGGGCATGATTGACTCTTACTTCCCAAGCGAGATTATCTAAACCATTAATTAATTGTAATTGATCAGTGTTTGGTCCAAGATTTGGTTGTTCGAATGGGAATTCTCCATCTCCTCTAATACCCATGGACTTAGGTATGATTCCTATAATCTAATGCAATAATCACCTTAGGATAATTTGGTGGAATAAGTTGTGTGAAGACTTTACGTGGTGATTCTAATGAGAGTCCTACATGAATTGAATATCTAGGACCTATGATCACTTTGAAAGTAACATGTCCATCATCTTTAAATTTGTGCAAAAAAGTTTGGTTTTGAAATTTATCTTTGTTGAAGTTTTGATCTTTTTGGTGATTGAAAGTTTTGACTTTGTCTTGATTTGTATCTTCCAAGGTTTTAAATTTGTTGAAGTATAGCAAAGGACACAACAGTCACACCAAAAGAATAAAACCATGAATATAGCAATTGTTTAGGAAAGTTTTTCAGATTTCCATGAATGTTGGAATCTTTTTGAAGACCCCATTTTGTTTTTGTTGTATTTGGGCAATTCGATATTAGATAGACTCTCCTAATGTCAAAATCTCACAAGTATTATCACAACCCACATCTTGATACTCTGTCAGCTCAAACAGCCATGTCACACCCTAGGGTGCACCCATTTTTTTGCCTTTTTCTAGAAATTAGACCAAAAAAAATTGCTCCTCAATTGGCTCGTTATCCTAGGAGATTTATGGTGAGTGTCTTGGGGGTAGATTCTTCCCCACCCTTGCACTGTGATAAAACAAGTGTCTCATTACTGACTCAACTTGGCTTCTAATTTCTATGGTGTTTAGAAAGGGTTTCATTCGAGTGGTCACAATCAACAGCGTTTTACACTTTGTTGAGGGAGGTCTCCCAGTCTGTAGAGGTTATACTCTACAAATTTTAACGTACCTTATAGGAACTAAGGGAGGCATAACATCATTGTGACAACATGTAACACTCATTGCCCATGATTTTAATCACATACGCATCTGATTATAGTGTCTTGGATTACTTGGCTTTAGCTGTTGGCCACTTAGGTCATTCCCCTCTCATCGGCCTTAATGGCATCCTAAGGGCAACTCAAGAGGACATGCCTTCTAAAGGATTTAATTGCAAAACGTAAAGGAAAGCATGAAAGAAGAGAGTCTGGTTTTTTTATCACCCATTGAAGGGGAGAGCATAATAACATATCCCTTCGAAGACACAAAAGAAAAAATTCTTTTTATCCCTTCATTGTAATGATTTTCTATTCTAAGTGGAGATGTTGCTCCACACAAACATGGTATTCATTTTAACCAGCATAGCAATGATGAAAGTTGTTTTGTTCTTTACTTAAAGCACCAAAAAGAAGTGTTTCTAAGATACCCCTATAGAAAAATAATAACATTAGTCGACACATGGTGGGCTATCTAGCCTAATTTTCAAGTTACAAAGTTCTATCTTTTCACAGACAAAAAGATATCCTCATAAAAACTAGAATTGCAATAGAACATAAAATAAAAAAATTGAATCTATCAAATGCGACTAAATTACTAATCAAATGTGAACTAATGTCATATCAAATGTGAAATGATAAACTATCAATTGTGAATTACTATGTAAGTAATTGCGACATGATGACTAATCAATTGCGACTTTTTTTTTTTTTGAATTTTTTGAACTTTTAATAGAAAAAAAGAAGAAAGACAAAAGATAGAAGGGTTATTCTACAATGATATTGTTCCACACTACACGATCCAACACATCAATTTTGTTAAAGAATTTGTACTTGGTTAAAAAATGATGGATGATTCTGTGATACTAAGTGCTCTTCTATTTTTTTTTTGATCTCACAGAAGTCCCTTTCAGCCTTTAAAAGCCTCTTATAGGCCTTCTGTTGTTTCCTATTATTCTTTTCTTTCCTTGCACCTAAAATTCTGAATGTCACCTTTCCTTCCATTGGATTAGATACATTTTATAGTAGAAATCAACTTTTTTAGAATTCAACAAAATTTCAGGGTTAGATGCACAAGACAAAATCAAGTAAAAATGACACAAGAATTTTTTAACTGGCAATCTTTTAGAGAAATTGCGATTTGTTTAAGCAATTGCGCTATGATGTTAGGGCAATTGCGAATTTTTGCATATTCAATTGTGACGTCCAATTTCCTGTGCACATACAGATCTATAAAACATGCCAAAACAAAAAAAATAAAGGCCACAGTGTATTCATGTCGGGTTCACCAAATGTACTCAAGCAGTAAATAGGTATAAATTTCATAAATCAGATTATCAAAGAGTGAATCACAACTCTAAATCCAATTATTACTCCTAAATAACAACGAAATAACATAATTATCAATTGAATTGAAACAATCTATCTAAGACTCCCTCAATTGACATAGCAAGGCTTCCATTGCTCTTCTCCATTATTGTTAATGTAGGTGGCTCTTAGGTATTACACTCGATTTCCTGCATAAAATAAACAATAATATTGAAGACTATGATTCTAGACTGAATTGAGAAAAGAGGTTGAATTTATAGATTTTCAACACAAAGGGGGTGAGAAATATAACTCAAGTGTTGATTGATAGATAACTGACTTAGATTGATCAATGAAATCAATTGATTGATTTGTTAACTCATTTGTTTGAGTAGTCAACTGGATTGATTGAAGAGTGAACTCCATTGATTGATCAGTAGACTGAATAGATGGATTAGTTGACTAGATTGATTCGAGAGATAAGTGGATTGATTTTGAGTTAAAAAGGATGATTGATGAGTTAACTGATAAGACAACTGATTTGATGATTCAGTTCTGATTTTAGCATGTGTTGTAGGAATTTTAAATTGAATTTGATTTTCATTTTCAATTTGAATTTGAGTTTGAATTTGGTCATTCGAATGTTGAAATGCACATGAAATTAACTGAAATTCAAATTTGGTGAAAAGTGAATTTGATGATGTGAAATTAGATGAAATGAAGTGAATTTCAAATTTGGGGAAATGTGAAATGAAATTAGATGGAATTAATTGGAATTACAATTTGGGGAATTGGAGGAATTTAATTAATTAATGAAATTATTTAAACTTAGAAAATTAAATTAATTAAATAATAAAAATAATTTAACTAAGGAAAATATCGTAATTAATTAAATAATTGACATTTAATTAATAACTGTGATAGGGTCAACTGATTAAAATGATTTGAGAATAGAAATAGAATAATTAGAAGTGTTGAAGTGCGATGATTAGAAGAAATAGTTAATTTAATCAAATAATTAAAGAATTACTTAATTAAATAGATGAATAATTAGTGTAGAATTAATGAGACATTTTTAGGTATCTACACCATCATATCCATCTGATTTATCACTAAGGTGATCTTCTTAAATATCCTTCTAATTTTACCATATCAACTTCAATGAGAAATATGAACAAGTCGGCGGCCAGAACATAATGAAAATCAAACATAAATCTAATGACCATGTTGGCCTTCACACGTTACCACTAAAATCCATGAAGACATAATCAGGACCAAAACATTTCCTTAGCCTGTCCTATCCATTATCGGGTTTCATATACACGTTACCAGGATCGAGACATGTTATCAAGATGAAGACTTAGTTGGGATGAAGTGAATGTCGATGCCAGTGCCAGTGTAAAGCAATGTGAATACTGGTTAGTGCAATGAATGCTGGTTAACCAAATGATGAAACCATTTACCCTAAGATAATGAGTTGCCATCAATGACAACCCAAAATTCCATTAACCTTGCCTGATGAGTGTCAATTACCAACAAAAATTAGAAACAAGTCATCACCTCATCACTCTATTCACCACACAAATCAATCACATCAACATCCTTTTATATAAGATAGATCATCAAAGCTTGAACCAAGTCATCCTGAACCAAAATTCACCTTCTAGACCAAAAACACACACACTGATCTACTCTAGGAGAAAGAGGGGACCAAAATAAGTCTTCCAAAGATCAATTCACCAGAACATAACAAACAACATATCAACATGCTACAGATCCATATAAGCAATTAATGGTAAAAATATATCCTCCAATGCAAATAATTCTAACCCGTATCTCCACATGATAACACATCAAATAATCTCCCACAAATAATATCCAGACCTAAGGATAGGTCTAACATAGAATATCACAACCAGCTATGAACACGACAACGACACCCAGAGAGCACAAAGATATTTTTGAACCATAGAGCCATCATATCCATAACACGAAAAACTATATCAAAAGAAGATAACAATGACAAACAACATTAGAAACACTTTCTAGACCATAGTTCACTTCTGGAACAACCAATAAAACAACTGCAACACCAGGACAACAAGATATCTCTGCACCACAGACATTGCAGACCAACACATATTCAAAACAACAAGTTTGACATCAATGACAACCATAACAACACATACTTCTAATAAGTGTTTTTGTGGTTAGATTGATTTTCTAGATTTTAATATATGATAGAACTCCAAAATTCAAATTCAAATTTGGCTTATTAAGCCCCATTATTTTCTCACCTTGAGTTAACTAAGTACATGTATTGTGAAATTTAAAAACCTTTAATGCATTCATTATACACATCTGATATTGTCTCTTATCCTAGAAAATTAAATGAGAAATCAATAGTGAAACATTTGTATTTGGCACATAAAGGGAGTAACAAATTTGCAAATCATTATAAGGCCCTTGGCTATTATCTTTGATATTTTATACTAACTTTTAAGGGTTTACCTAAGAGAATTTTGACACGATGAAAAACCTTTTAAGATAATCTTAACTGAGCAATAGAGTAGAGGTACACACTAACTAGGGTCAAATTTGAACCCCATGGTTGAATCCATGATCGCAAAATTGACCTAAACTATTGGAATTGATCCCATATAGAAAGCTAAATTAACATAGAATCTAAGATACCTATTTTACAAAAGCATGTATTATTTGATCATAAGGTAAGTAACATTATCCTTCTTTACATTTAATTTTCCAGGATAGCAAACACAATTTTCTTATTTATTAATAATAAATATGATTAATTAATAGATAAGCTAATTGCATTTAGTTAGTTAACTTATATTAATGTTTTTCCCTTCTCAAATTTATGTACAAGTTATATTGCACAAATAAAATTAATAACAATAGATATGTATGTCCAATAACATATCTCTCGTGTTCCTTCTCTCATGGGATAATGTAGTTCTTTAGTTTTCTTTTTTCTTTTTTCCTTTTTTTCTTTTTTGGCTATCTTTGTATTTGATATTTTGGTTACTATGCAACTCTGATTATTTTAGATTTTTTAATAAAAAAATATTAATTAATGTTGAAAGGCATTCAATAATTGTTTAGAAATGTGAGAATTTAATTGACACCATTTTTTAATGTTTTCTATTCAAATTGTTATAATAGTTAACTCAAAGTCCTCGCCTCCATCTCTACCCTCCATGAAACTCTTGAGCATAAAAATGGCAGAAGTGGTAGACGAGACGACTTGAGAGTAGTTGTACTTCGGCAGCCGCTTCATTTTCTTACAGATCTCTTCTCTATTCTAATTATTATTTATTTTCTTAATTTCCACAATTTATTGCACAACATTCAAATTAACATGCAGACTACTATTTTGATTTCAAAACAGCTCCGTTTCTACAATAGGTTACACACATACCGCCACTTCTACACACTAAGCTGCCTTTTCATACTGGTCTTTAAATACTAAATGCCATATTTTTGAAGGAATTTTTATTTGAAGTAATTTTTAAATTCTATTTCTATTGTTTTCACTTGAGGAATTTTTATTTGAAGTAATTTTTAAATTCAATTCTTATTGTTTTCATTTATAACAAGTGTTACTTATTGGTGAGAATTTGTCTTTGTTAGTTTTCTATTTAATTGTAATTGTAATCTTAATCTTAAATGTAATTATAATTATAATTTTCATAAATTAATTATAATTTTAAGATTTTTTTAATAAATTAATGATTAAGAGTAATTATTATCATTATTATTATTTTATTTTATAGTATATTAAATTTATAATATATTAAAATAAAATAATAAATTATCAAGTTATAGGAAAACATAAAAGGGCTCTGCAAATGCCGTTAGACATCAATAGCAGTCCTGGAGGGAAAAGGTTTAATCCAGAGGGGATTTGCATCGATCTGAAAGAGGAATTGGAGGAGGATGTGCTCTTTTGGGAAAAGCACGTGGTCATTGCAAGAATTATCTGGCTAAACTGGTCAAGAAAGGAAATTAAGAAATGGGTGGAAGACAATTGGGGACTGCAGACTATCACCAAATTCATCCCTAAAGGCTTCTTCGTGGTCTTGTTCGAAGATGGTGAAGATAGGAATCAAATTCTAAACGAGGAGAATTGGTTTGTTAACAATCACACACTATATTGACAGCCATGGTCCCTGAACTTTGATCCAATGCCATTGGCTATATACTCTCCATTGGTATGGATCAGAATGTGCAATTTACCCATTGAATACTAGAGTGAGGCTCTTCTGGAAAAGATTCTCAGAACCTTGGGGACTCTATTAGAAGAAGATTTTGATGATGAGGAGGATCTCTGCAAACATGTCAGGTTAAGGATTGCAGCAGTTAAAAGGATTCCTAAGGCCATCACACTTTTAACTACAAGCGGTGAATGGCACCAACAAGTGGAAATTGAAAAAGAAACTAAGAAATACCCTAGATGCAGGATCACGTTTCACGGTTTGGATGACTGCAAGATGTTTACAAGGAAGGCCAAGAATGTCCTTAGGAAGCCAACCTAGTGTTGGAGACAGAGGTCGGGAAATTCATCAAAAACGGTTATGGGTCAAGAAGGGAAGAAATCTGGTGATAACTGAGAAATGAACCTTCTGACTTCTTTGAATTCAGGCTCGTGCCATCCGAAAGATACAAGAAAGGAAGATACGAACATAGTCCTAGGTGACAATGGTGAGTGTCTGAAAGCGAATATTAATGCAGGGAGGGAGATTGACGTGGTTCCAAATACCTCAAAAATCAACCCCTCATGCAAAGAACTTGCAGATACCGAATTTGAATTCGAGAAGGGATCAGATGATGATTTGTTTCTAGAAGATGAGTTGGAAAACATTGATCCAAGATGTATCAGTCAGTCAGCTAATGCATTGTTGGGGAAGGCCAAAGGTTTAAGAGGTAGGAGAAGTAACCGTCAGAAAAGAGAGGCGAGAGCAAAGGAAAAAGGCATCATTAGTGTCATGGATTTTATGAAGAAAGGCAAGGGAGATGGGCTCTCCCTTGGTAAGAAATGAAAATCACTTCCTGGAATGTCAGGGGTCTTTCTGCCCCTGACAAGAAATGCTTGGTGAAGCATTTTTTGAGTATTCACAATCCTGATGTGTTACTGCTACAAGAGACCAAGCTTGGTGGAGATAAAACTGGGCAGTTTATTGATTCTTGTTCTAAATGAGATGGTTTATTTCAAGATGCAATCGACACTATTGGTGGCCTAGGTGTGGTTTGGAATCTAGTTAATGTAGAGGTAGTACCCATTGCATCCCATGAGAACTGGATGGTGTGTGAGATGAAAGGAATTGGTAAAAATTTTCACTTTCCAATTTTCAATGTTTATGGCCCGATGAAGACGAAGACAAATTGAAGGTTTGGAGAGAAATTTTAGAGCAAGTACGTCTAGTTGAGAATGATAAAGTTATCATAGCTGGGGATTTCAATTCTTTGCTAGATGTGGATGAGAAAGAAGGAGGTCTTAGAAAAAGCTCAAAGGTGATGGAGGACTTCAGGGATTTTATTGAACACAATAATCTTATTAATATAGTTCCAAAAAAAGGCAAATTTACCTGGACTAACAGAAGGTTGAATTTTTATAAAGTATCCTAAAGACTGGATAGGTGTTTTGCTGGAGATTGATGACTGATAGGGGATATGTTCTTGGCCTCTAACATCATTCCCTAGTGTCGCTCTGATCATTTACCAATCTCTCTATCAATAGGAAAGGAGTCCCATAAACAAAGGGGATATTTAAAATTCCTTAGTATGTGGTGGTGTGACCCGAGCTTTAAGGATAAGCTTAAGGAGTGGTGGCTGGAAGGAGACTCTTTCGTGGGCACCCCTAGTTTCAGATTTGCCAAAAGGCTTCAAGTATTAAAACAAAAGATTAAGGCCTGGAACATTTCGAGCTTCAAAAACATTTTTTTTGAAAAATTGAGAATAGAGGGGGAACTTGAAGCTTTAAACCAAAAATTGATGTTGAATGGGATGAATAAGGAGGAATTTAAGCTAGAAAATAATTTGAAGGAGGAGTACCATAATGTTTTGAAAATAGAAGAAGTTTTTTGGAGGGATAAGTCTAGGGAGCTATGGATTTCAGAGGGCGATCGTAACACCAAATTCTTTCATGCATCTTTGAAAGCCAGAAGAATCCATGATAAGATCAATTCCATAAAGGATGAGTTTGGTCAATGGAGGACATCAGATGAGGAGATACAAAATTATGCACTTAATCATTTTCAAAAAGTTCTAGGGAATTCTGACTTGGGAGGAATGGAATTTGAACACCTTGTAGAAGAGAATATTAACAAAAATTTGATTTCCAGTTCAGATGTAGATTTGCTAGTAGCTCCTTACTCCATGGAAGAAGTGAAGGTTGTGACATTTGGAGTACACCCAAACAAATCCCCTAGACCAGATGGGATGACTACAGATTTGTTTTAAAAATGTTGGGATTTCATGGGTAGAGACATTTGGATGATTGTTGAAGAGTTCAGGAAAAAACATACATTTGTTAGAGAATTGAACCACACCATGATTGTGTTGATTCCCAAGAAAGAAGACTGCGAGACCATGGCAATTTTAGGCCTATTTCGTTGTGCAACATGATATACAAAATCATCTCGAAATCTATGGCCAATAGACTCAATAAAGTGATGCCCAATTTAATTTCTAAAAACCAAAATGGTTTCACTCCTGGTAGAGAACTAGAGATAGTATCATTTTGGTAGCAGAGGTGCTGCATTTCATGCAGAAAGGAAAACACAAAGGTATGTCCATTAAACTGGATGTTGCTAAAGCTTATGACAAATTGGTTTGGGATTTTCTTGTTTGTATTCTTGATAAATTTGGCTTCCCTAAAGATTGGATTGATTGCATTAAATTCTATATTCCTTTGGTGAGTTTTTCTATGATTGTAAATGGAGCGGTCTGTGGATTCTTTGAGGCTGCAAATGGGCTCCGGTAAGGGGATCCTCTTTCCCCATCTCTATTTGTCCTAATCGCTGAAGTGTTGCACAATTTTATCAAAAGGAGAAATCATGAAGGTTGTTGGAAAGGCATCAGGATGCATGAAAATTTTGAGGCCATCACACATTTGCAATTTGTGGATGATAAAATTTGATTTGGTGAAGCATCCATGAAAGAAGTGAAGGAAATGAAGAATGTCTTGGACATTTACACTCAAGATTCAGGTTAGGCGATGAACAAGGACAAATCGTAGGTCTTCTTCTTCAACACCAGCAAATCTTTTCAAACCAAAATTTCAAACCTCTTGGAGTTCAAAATCGGAGTGTTTCCCATTAAATACTTAGGACCTAGGAAGATACTATTCATTCGTGCCAATCAAAATCTAAAAAGTGGAAGAACAGATGGCTCTCTCAAGCAGGGCATTTGACTATGGTCAGATTTGTTCTCTCGGCATGTGGCTGGGAGGAAGTTGGATGGTTTTCTCAGGAAATTTGTATGGGAAGGTGCCAAAGATCAGAGGAAGATTCCCCTAATCAATTGGGATACCATGTGCCTGCTTAAGGAAGAAGGTGGAGTAGGGTTGAGGAAGATGGAACTTCAAAACCTTGCGTTGGGGGAGAAATTGTCTTGGAAAATGTATGAAAATCCGAACAAGTTATGGTGTAGACTATTTAGGAGAAAATATTTGGATTTGGAGAATCCGAATAGGATCCTCACCATTGTCAATGTTGCTAGAGGCTCTTCGAATTGGAATTTCTTGTGGGATTGTAGGACCATTATCACCGATCATATCTCTTAGCGCATTAGAAATGGGCAAACGACTCTGTTCTGGTGCAACTCATGGGAAGGTGAGCAGGTGCTTGGTGACTTATTTGTAAAAAATAATGGGTCTGTGAGGTTGAAAGCAAGGTCGACCTTTTTGTTAAGGATAATGTTGACGACAGCTTGACCACGGGTGGGGTGTTGGGATGGAAAACTATTGATATTGGAGAGAGATCACTATGTCTAAAGTTGGCTGATATTTTGAAAAAAAGAAGCATCCCGCAGTCGGAATAGGAGGATACCATATTTTGGTGTGCTTCCAAATTGGGTAAGTATAGTGTGAAATTGGGGTATGAGATCCAACGCCGCAGAATTAGAGAAATCAAGTGGCCCTACTATCTTTGTTGGAACAATATTGGCCTTCCTAAAGCTGGAGCCTTTCTGTGGATTTAACTACATGGCAAAATTCTTATTGGTGACAGATTGACGCTTATTGGGATTTCAGGTCTGAGTTGGTGTGTTATGTGCAAAGGGAGTGAAGAGATAGCTAACCATTTACTCTTTCATTGTTCCTTCGTGGATGCATGCTAGAATTGGCTTGTGGATAATTTTCATTTCTTCTTGGCTAAAAATAAGTTCCTTAAAGATTACCTTCTTGTGTGGCCTAAAGCAGGTCACTCGAAGTGGAGTGGCTTGTGGCTAATTACCCCTAGTTTGCTAGTTTGGCACATCTAGAAAGAGAGGAAAATGAGGATTTCCAGAGAATATTATCTTTCGGTGGAGGAGGTGATCTTCAAAATCAAGGTGGCTATTGAAGAAGTGATTAATGACAAACCCCACAAAATTAAATCATTCAGGTTTAGTAGGTGGGACAGGGATATGAAACGTAATTGGATGCTCAAGGACTAGAGATTAGGGTGCCCCCAGCTATATATACCAATAGGAAGCTTGTTAGATGGTTGCCTCCACTAGGTGATTGGGTGAAGTTGAATTTTGATAGAGTATGCAAACAAAATCTTGGGTTATCAGGTATTGGTGCGGTTATAAGAGATTCCTCGGGTCATTTGAAGTGAGGCCTATTTGGGAGTTTGGGATTTGCTACTAATAATGAAGCAGAGATAATGGCTTTGGCAGCTGGTTTGGAGTTATGTGTTTAGAAAGGGTTTGACAAAGTAATCATTGAAGGAGACTCACAAATTATCATAAACGGTATCTCTAAGTCTCGATTCCAAAACTGGAAACTAGATAAGTGGATACCTTATATAAATAAGCTTTTGGGGTCTATTTTGTCCTTTGAACTCAATCATACCTTTAGGGAAGGAAATAAGGTGGTAGATCTTTTGGCCAATATTCGGATCGATAAGGATCTTAGTACAAGCATATTCGTAATAGAGGATGCAAACACAACTATTTTGGAAGCCATCCTTAAAGAGATTCCAAATCGTATGGGGATTGGTTAGACGATGATTGATGGATATGCCTCTTGAGAAAGCACAGGGACTAAAAGGAAATCAGAAATGGGCAGAGGTTCTTCATGATGTATACAGAAAATGGCGATGACAAGCATAAGTTAGTCAATCCGTAGGCAGATTGAAGCATGTGGTGTAGTGCGCGAATCCCATAATTGAAATGAGAGTTGGATGTTTCTAGAAGTCCACTTGCTTTTTAAGTAGGAACAAGGTCGAGATGAACATATTAATTTTGATTAGCCAAAATGTTGTCTTTTGTGGGTCTGAGTTGTGTTAACTGTGAAAAATCTCTGGAGCACCAATGCTTCAACTTGTTCGTGTTGGAGGAAGAAATTTGTGGGGCTATTATCACCCTGGTGGACTGCTCCTTGAGCTTAGAGCGGCATTAGTGTGATGGCCTAGTGTATGGAGCAGTAACCACTCCCATTGTAGATATCCTAGAGTCATGGGTGGAAGGTGTTGGTCTAATGCAAGGATTTGTCAATCCGGTAAACATACATGTCATGGCGGATGCCATATTTGAACTACGAGAAGGGGCTAGGGAGAGCATCCTAAAATAGTATTTTGAACTTGCCGAAAGCATTTCTTCCGAGTCAAATACAAAGGAATCATCGCGAGAGGGGAAGGACGAGTTCGAAGGTGAGGAGGACGTGGAAATGGAAGCAGGAGAAGAGGAGGAAGAATACGAGGGAGAGGGGAGAGATTAGGACATGGAAGAGGAGCCAAACCCAGATAGTGGTGAGGAAGAGGCGGATGGTGGTGAGGTGACTCGCAGAGTGGTGTAGCGCAGGAAGGCCCTGTTTGCGAGGGAGGCCTGGAGCTCTTTCAAGGCAGGAATGTTGAGCGGCAACCTCAACAACTTCCTGAGGCTCTTGGATTCAGAGGATTGGTGGCTCACGGAGGGGTCAACTGACAATCTCCTCAGCACAGGGGATGCAGTGGTGGAGATCCTTTATTTTATTAGGCAAAACTAGGGATAGGATATGGTGTTCGGCTAGCTTGGATGTATATGCCATGGTTTGTAGTTGGGTCATTTTGGTGCTATGCCTATCTTAATATGAAGAGATTTTTGTTATGGATTCATGGTATTAGAACTATGTATTATCTTTCTTTTATTAATATAGGGGGCTATCCCCACAGCTGATAGCACTTACCATAAAAAAATAAATTTATAATACATTTGTTGTAAATGTAATATATCAAAATACATATTTTTTAAACTTGACAGATTTATTGATAATATATTAATTTACAATATATCAAGTTTACAAAATATTTAATATAAACTTCTAATATATTTGAAATTTAATAGATTTATTGAGACAGTAAACTTGATAAATTAAATAATAATAATAATTGATTAATGTATTATAAATAGTTATTAATTTTAAAATTCAATTTATAAATAACCACTTTTCAAATATATAATTTTTATCATTAAAAATTCATAATAGTAATCTAAGTTCTATTAACCTATTGTAAATTTAATAGATTTATTTTTAGTTAATAATTACTATATTGCTGGAATTATGAACAATTTATTATTCATATTAACTTATTGTAAAATTTCATACACTTATTTTAATTTTCTAATTACTATATTGCTATTTTATATATTTGGTAAAAATAAAGCAATTATGAACAATTTATTATTCATAGATAAGTTTTTAAAATTTTAAAATTTAATTAAATAAATAATTAATTTTCTAATAATAAATATCAAACATGGGAAATGGGGTAAGTAAAAATGAAATGAAAATATGGATTATTTATATTCCTGTGTAAATTGTTAATTTTTATATATTTTAATTATTATATTACTAATTCATTATGATTATAGTATAATATTATTGTATAATTTTTTATATTATTAAAAACCATAATTCTAATTGATAGAAAAATAATTGAATAATAATCAGTTAACAAAATGAATTATATCTGATTGCAATATTACTAGGCTAAAGGAAGTACTAATAATAGCCATCAATCAATGAAATGTGTGATTGAATCAGATTCTTCACCAATATGCTTGAAAACTATAAAATTTTCATAATCATCATTTTATTAAGGAAAGATATAGAGAGTTTGCTAAATTGAGCAAATGTACTTAATATCTTAGAAAATATAAATATGATGGAGGTATAAAACTTTTTGAATCAAAACTTTTATCTTAGCCACTGCATAGCTTCTCAAGTGCCATATCTTCATCCCCTCTCAACTGCTGTAGAGCATTTCTGACTGCATTCTCATCAAACCCCATTTCAACGAACTTCGATACCTTTTCTTCCATTCCTAGTACTCTCCTCTTTGCAAAAGATTGTGTCCTATGACGTGCAGTGACCAAGAATTTTGGATAATCATTCAAGTATTGCCGTGCCACCATGGCGTCCTGAGGATCATTAGGTTCAGGTGTTGAAAGCAAAGCTTGTAGAGAAATTAATGTGGTTTTCAAGGTTAGAGCTGGGCTCCACTCGTTTCTTAAGATATCCAGGCATATTGCACCATTTTGGCTACTGATATTGGGATGCCAAACTTTTGTTATAAATTGCATCTTTGGTGGCTCAAATGGATACCCTTCTGGCAAACGGATGTCAATCTGGAAGGAGCCCTGTTCATAAGGGCTGTCCATGGGGCCTGCAATTGTTCCACACAGATGTGACATATCATTCTCCTCAAAAACTTTAATGCTTACTCCTGTTAAATTCTTATCTTTCTCTATTTGGGTCAATTCCCTCTGTACGCGTTTGGTGTCCACCATTGTCAAAATGCTAATACTAATGCCAGTCTTCTCTCATTGTACAGGCAAGAAGGATACTGGATCTTTACATCTACTTGATACTGGATCTTTACATCTACTTGTAGAATCCTCTGCAATTTAGTTTTTTGGTTTATGTGATTGAGAATATGTTGTATATGAACACAATATATATGTGGGCAATATAGATTTCTTCGGAAGATTATGCTATTTTTACACAGGATAACAAGCTATTATCTTTGGAAAAGAAAAAAATCATCGATCATTTCAAACTCTGTGTGGAGATTTCATTGAGAGGAAGGAAATTCTCTGTTTTAGGTATATTTAAGTTGACATTAGAAGGTTGGTTTATGGTATAAAGATTTCATTAGAAGGTTTTAGTTATAATGAGTAGTTTTATTGAAGTTTAATCTACTTAAGAATGATAAAAAGAAAAAGTAAGAAATTAAAAAATGAAAACTGGATAACTTATTTTCAATGCATCATTTTAATTAATAATGTTTTGTAATGATATTCAGTGCAATGCATGGTGAATCCAAATTAACCACCTATTTAGTATGAAAGTAGATTTTTATGTTATTATTGTATGAATAACTAATACAAATTTGTTGGTACAGGAGGGTTGATCTTGATCTGGATTGGGGTTGCAGAGGGATTCTTTAGCATTTATTCATTTGTGAATTATTGTTCTCGTGATTGTGAATGACTGGTATATGAATTATAGATTTGTGCATTTGCCTATTGTAATCATCACTTTCAAAATATTTAAGGTTTTTATATAATATTTGGTTTTGTTGTATTTAATTTAGGGTTTTGCATTTTATATTTTTGTATATGTTGCAGTAGTGAGTATTAAGGAATGCAAGATGCTAGTGAGAGTTGTAAATCTATTTTACGACATGCAAAAAGAAAAGGTAGAATAAAAATGTTTAAAAATGTTTCTTATATGTCTAAATTAATTTCTTTTCTTTTTCAATGTTAGAATAAAATCTTACTCTAATTGAAAGTTATATAAAGGTTAAACTCTTACTGTCATGGTTAGGGATAGAATAAAGGTTATGAGTAAGATAATTTTAATGATAAGAAACTTTTAACTATTTTAAAATGTCTATATTTTAATTATAATAAATCATTAGAACAAAGTTTCATGGTAATTGTTTCATAAAAAAATTCAAATAAGGAAAAACAATATTCATAAGAAGTACATAATATTAAAGACTTTTGTAATATTTTATAAAAAATGACAATAAGTGTTATGAATGCATTATCCTCCAATAGTTACCTATTTATAGCCTTAAGTTAAGGCTAAACTCTAATTAACTATAACCTTAACCCCTAAATCTAATCTCTCTAATTAAATGAAAACCCTAACCTAATCTTAAAGTTAACTCTAATCATATAGTTTTAAAATTTTTCAAATTATATCATAAAAGTTTAAACTCTTAATTAATTTTTTGGATTGATTACCATTAGGGTTTGATAAACATTCAAAAGCATACTCTAAAAATTTAAATTTATATAAGTTTTAGTTTTAAATTTATTCTAAAACTAATTGTTGATTCATTTAACAACATTTAAAAATAAATTTATTTTAATTTTAAAATTTGAATTGATTTTCATGCAAAAACAAAAAGGGTAGAATAGAAATTTTGTTAATATATTTAGATTAATTTCTTTTCTTTTTTCAATTTCACAACTAAAACCATACTCTAACAATTTAATATCAATTAACTTTTACTAATGCCTATAGAGTATAAGTTTAACTTTTATTTTAAAATATATAAATAATTTACATATTACATAAATAAGTATAAGAAAAAAATAGAAATATCAAATTACTATTGATGATACTCATTTATTCTTAATCTAATATATTTATTAATAAAGTATATTTTGATACAACCTTTGTTAATTTTATTATTATTCAAATAATTTTTAAATGTTTTATTGATGTTTCAAATTATTTAATAAAGGTTAAACCCTTAATTAAGTATTTGATTTTATTAACATTAGGGTTTGATAAGAATTCAACTAAGATTTTGCCTTAATTAACTATTAGGGTTAGGGCTAGAATAAAGGTTGTGTGTAGGACAATTTTAATTATAAGAAACTTTAAATTATTTTAAAATGTCTATATTTTAAATTTATAGTAAAAATATCATTTCAATTAAAAGTGATTTTAAGCTATTTTAAAATGTCATTATGTCATTAGAACAAAGTTTCAATCGTAATTATTTCATAAAAATATTAAAATAAGGAAACAAAATATTCATAAGAAAAGTACATAATAATAAAGATTCTTTTAATATTTTATAAAAAATTATTATAAGTGTTATGAATACATTATCCTACAAAAGTTACCTATTATCTTACCTTCAAACTAAACTCTAATTAACTATAACCTTAACCCCTAAACCTAATCTCTCTAATTGAATGTCAACCCTAACCTAACCTTAAAGTTAACTCTAACAATATAATTTTAAAAATTTTAAAATTATATCATAAAGGTTAAACCCTTAATTAATATTTTGGTTTGATTACCATTAGGATTTGATAAACATTAAAAGCATACTCTGATCATTGAAGGTTATCTAAGTTTTAGTTTTAAATTTATTCTAGAACTAATTTTTGATTCATTTAACAACATTAAAAAAATACAAACCCTAACTATAATGAAAACCTTAACATAATAAAACCCTCACCTTGACAATATCTCTAATCTAGACCTGATTGAACTCTAAACCATAACTTGACCCTAAACTTAAATATAACCCTAACTTCACCCTTACTATAATCCTAACCCTAACCCTTAACACTAACACTTAACCTATGATACAAAACCTAACCCTTGAGATAATCCTAAACATAAGCCTAATCCTAAGCCTAACGATAATCTTAACCCTATCCCTAACCTTAATCCTAACCATTAGCCTAACCCTAACAATGATGTAAACCCTAACTACAATCCTAACCCTAACCCTTAAAACCGTAACTCTAACCCCCTAATATAAACCTTAAACCGTTAACCCCAATGCTAATTTTGTGATATAAACCCTAACCCTAAACACAAAACTAACCATAATCATAAATCCTAATCATAACCCTAATAATAATCCCATGATATAAAGCCTAACCCTAGAAATAATCATAACAATAACACTAAATAGTAATCTTAACAACAATTATATACCTAACCCTATCCTTAACCCTAAATCCAAAACCTAACCATTAACCTAACCCTAACAATGATGTAAAGTCGTACTGCAATCCTAATCCTAACCATTAACCTAACCCTAAAAGTGATGCAAATAATAAATATAAATCCAAACTATAACCATAACAATAAATATAAACTTTAAACTTAGACACAATCCGAAATGTAACCCTAAATCCTAAGCCTAACCATAATCTTAACCCTTTCCCTAACCTTAATCGTAACCATGATATAAATCTAAACCCTAACCATTAGACTAACCTTAGTAATGATGTAAACCCTAACTATAATCCTAACCCTAACCCTTAACCCTAACTCTAACCTTCTAATATAAACCCTAACCCTAACATTGTGATATAAACTATACCCCTAAACATTAAAATTAACCATAATCGTAAATCCTAATCCCAACCCTAATCCTAATCCCATGATATAAACCCTAACCCTAGAAATAATCATAATAGTAACATTAAATCCTGACCCTAACAATAATCATAACACTAACCGTAATTGTAACCTTAAACCCTAAATCCAAAACCTAACCATTAACCTAACCCTAACAATGATGTAAACCCTTACTACAACCCTAACCCTAACCATTAACCTAACCCTAAAAGTGATGCAAACCATAACCATTAGCCAAACCCTAACCCTAGCCATGTTGTAAATCCAAAGTGTACCCATTAACTTAACCCTAACAATGATATAAACCATAAACATAATCCTAATCCTAACCCTAACCCTATGATATAAACCCTAACATTGCACATAATCCTAAACATAACCCTAAATCCTAAGCATAACCATAATCTTAACCCTATCCCTAACCTTAACCCTAACCATTAGCCTAACCCTAACAATGATGTAAACCCTAACTACAATCCTAACCCTAACCCTTAAACTATAACTCTAAGCCTCTAATATAAACCTTAAACCCTTAACCCCAATGCTAATGTTGTGATGTAAATCCTAACCTTAAAAACAAAAATAACCATAATTGTAAATCCTAATCTTAACCCTAATCATAATCCCATGATATAAAGCCTAACCCTAGAAATAGTCATAACAATAACACTAAATACTAATCTTAACAATAATTATATACCTAACCCTAACCTTAACCCTAAATCCAAAACCTAACCATTAACCTAACCCTAATGATGATGTAAACCCGTAGTGCAATCCTAATCCTAACCATTAACCTAACCCTAAAAGTGATGCAAACCATAAATATAAATCCAAACTATAACCACAACAATAAATATAAACCCAAAACCTAGACATAATCCTAAATGTTACCCTAAATCCTAAGCCTAACCATAATCTTAACCCTTTCCCTAACCTTAATCGTAACCATGATATAAATCTAAACCCTAACCATTAGACTAACCTTAGCAATGATGTAAACCCTAACTATAATCCTAACCCTAACCCTTAACCCTAACTCTAACCTTCTAATATAAACCCTAACCCTAACATTGTGATATAAACTATACCCCTAAACATAAAATTAACCATAATCATAAATCCTAATCCTAACCCTGATCCTAAGCCCATGATATAAACCTTAACCCTAGAAATAATCATAATAGTACCATTAAATCCTGACCCTAACAATAATCGTAACACTAACCGTAATTGTAACCTTAAACCCTAAATCCAAAACCTAACCATTAACCTAACCCTAACAATGATGTAAACCCTTACTACAACCCTAACCCTAACCATTAACCTAACCCTAAAAGTGATGCAAACCATAACCATTAGCCAAACCCTAACCCTAGCCATGTTGTAAATCCAAAGTGTACCCATTAACTTAACCCTAACAATGATATAAACCATAAACATAATCCTAATGCTAACCCTAACCCTATGATATAAACCCTAACCTTTCACATAATCCTAAACATAACCCTAAATCCTAAGCATAACCATAATATTAACCCTATCCCTAACCTTAACCCTAACCATTAGCCTAACCCCAACAATGATGTAAACCCTAACTACAATCCTAACCCCAACCCTTAAAACTATAAGTCTAAGCCTCTAATATAAACCTTAAACCCTTAACCCCACTCCAAATGTTGTGATATAAACCCTAACCCTAAACACAAAACTAACCATAATCGTAAATCCTAATCCTGACCCTAATTATAATCCCATGATATAAATCCAAACTATAACCATAACAATAAATATAAACCCTAAATCCTAAGCCTAACCATAATCTTAACCCTTTCCCTAACCTTAATCCTAACCATGATATAAATCTAAACCCTAACCATTAGCCTAACCTTAGCAATGATGTAAACCCTAACTATAATCCTAACCCTAACCCTTAACCCTAACTCTAACCTTCTAATATAAACCCTAACCCTAACATTGTGATATAAACTATACCCCTAAACATAAAATTAACCATAATCGTAAATCCTAATCCTAACCCTGATCCTAAGCCCATGATATAAACCCTAACCCTAGAAATAATCATAATAGTAACATTAAATCCTGGCCCTAACGATAACTGTAACCCTAATCCTAACTCTAACCTTAAACCCTAAATCCAAAACCTAATCATTAACCTAACCCTAACAATGATATAAACCCTTACTACAATCCTAACCATAAAAGTGATGCAAACCATGACCATTAGCCGGACCCTAACCCTAACCATGTTGTAAATCCAAACTGTACCCATTAACTTAACCCTAACAATGATATAAACCATAAAAATAATCCTAATCCTAACCGTAACCCTATGATATAAAAGCTAACCTTGGACATAATCCTAAACATAACCCTAAATCATAAGCATAACCTCAATCTTAACCCTAACCCTACCCTTAACCCTAACCATGATGTAAATGCAAACCCTAACCATTAACCCAACCCTAAAAGTGATGCAAAACACAACTATAACCCTAACCCTAAGTCTAACCCTATTATATAAACCCTAGCCCTACACATAATCCTAAGCATAACCATAAATCATATGCCTAAACATAATCTTGACCCTGACCCTAACCCTAACCATTAACATAAACCTAAGAATGATGTAATATCTATCTATAATCCTAACCCTAACCCTTAACCCTATGATATAAACCCTAACCATAGACATAACCCTAGCCATAATTTTAAATATTAATCCTTTGAACCACAATCATAAACTTAACTATAACCCTAACCTTGATGCTAATCCTAACCCTAACGTTGTGATATAAACCCTAACCCTAAATGTAAAACTAACCATAATCATAAATCCTAATCTTAATCCCATGATATAAACCCTAAACCTAGAAATAATCATAACAATACTACTAAATCCTAAGCCTAACCATTAACCTAACTCTAACAATGATATAAACCCTTACTACAACCATAACCCTAACCATTAACCTAACCCTAAAAGTCATACAAACCATAACTATAACCCTAACCCTGACCCTTAACCATGAGTATAACCCTATGATATACATCCTAACCCTACACATAATCCTAACCATAACCATAAATCCTAAGCCTAAACACAGTCTTAACCCTAACCCTAACCCTGACTCTAACCATTAACCTAACCCTAACAATGATGTAAAATCTATCTATAATCCTAACCCTAACCCTATTCCTATGATATAAATCCTAACCCTTGACATAACCCTAACCATAATTATAAATGTTAAGCCTAACCATAATCTTAAACTTAACCATAACCCTAACCATTGTGCTAACCCTCACCCTAACATGGTGATGTATAAACTGTAACTTTAAACATAAAACTAACCATAAATGTAAATCCTAATCCTAACCACAATCTTAACCCTAACCCTAATCATGATGTAAATCCAAACCCTAACCATTAAACTCACCCTAACAATGATGTAAACCCTACCTATAATCCTAACCCTAACCCATGACCATAACCTCCCTAGCCCTATGATATAAAGGTCCTAACCCTACATATAATCTTAAGCATAACCCTAAATCCTAAGCCTAACCACAATTTTAACATTAATTGTAACACTAAACTTGATGTAAATCCAAACCCTAACCATTAACCTAACCCTAAAAATGATGTAAACCCTAACTATAATCCTAAACCTAATCCTTAACCCTAACCCTAACCATAATCATAACCCTAACCTTATGATATAAACTCTAATCATAGAGATAATTCTAACCATATACCTAAAAATTAAGCCTAACTAGAACTTTAACCCTAACCATTAACCTAACCATAACAATGATGTAAACCCTAACTATAATCCTAACTCTAACCCTAACCCTAGACATAATCCTCACCATAATGATAAATCCAAAGCCTAACCACAATCTTAACCCTATCCCTAATCCTAATCATGAAGTAAATCCAAACCCTAATCATTAACCTAACCCTAACAATGATGTAAACCCTAACTATAATCCTAACCCTAATCATAGCCCTATGATATAAACCATAACCCTACACATAATCCTAACCCCAACCCATAACCATAACCACCCTAGCCCTATGATATAAAGGTCCTAACCCTACATATAATCTTAACCATAACCCTAAATCCTAAGCCTAACCACAATTTTAACATTAATTGTAACACTAAACATGATGTAAATCCAAGCCCTTACCATTAACCTAACCCTAAAAATGATGTAAGCCCAAACTATAATCCTAAACCTAATCCTTAACCCTAACCCTAACCTCAATCATAACCCTAACCTTATGATATAAACTCTAATCATAGAGATAATCATAGAGATAATCCTAACCATATACCTAAAAATTAAGCCTAACTAGAACCTTAACCCTAACCATTAACCTAACCATACCAACGATGTAAACCCTAACTATAATCCCAACTCTAACCTTAACCCTAGACATAATCCTCACCATAATGATAAATCCAAAGCCTAACCACAATCTTAACCCTATCAGTAATCCTAATCATGAAGTAAATCCAAACCCTAATCATTAACCAAACCCTAATCATTAACCTAACCCTAACAATGATGTAAACCCTAACTATATTCCTAACCCTAATCATAGCCCTATGATATAAACTATAACCCTACACATAATCTAACCATAACCTAAATCCTAGCGTAATCATAATAACTGTAACACTAAACATGATGTAAATCCAAACCCTGACCATTAACCTAACCTCAACAATGATGTAAACCCTAACTACAACCATAACTCTAACCCTAATAGCAAGACAAAATGAACCCTATTCCTTATTGAATTAGGCCTACTATTTTAAACTAAATCAAATCCTAACCCTAATAGTAAACCATAATGAACTCTAATCCTTATTGAATTAGGCCTACTATTTTGATTCCAATCCTAACTATAATTATAAATCTAGAATTGAACCAAATGGAATCCTATATCTAACACTGTACCAATACAAAATATACAACTATACAACAATATATAATTTGAAATTAATTTATGTAATGTCTTTCAATTCATGCTGCAAGTGCTAGTAGCTTATATATATTTAATAATATATATAGAATAAGCTGAGAGATATTCTTCTTGAGGCGCCTATTGCCATTTAATGTTGATAAATTAATAAAAAAATAGGTGCCTCTAGAAGGATATCTCTCGGTTTATTCTATATATATTATTAAATATATATATATAAGCTAGTTATATAATATATTTATATTGCTTTGACAGTCGAAGTAATTTTTTTAAAATATTAATAGAATAATTATTTATTATTTTCAAGTGTAAAATAAAGAAGAATTTTAACTTTCATGAGGTCAAAGATAGTTTATGGGATATTAGATCTTATTATTGTAATGAAAATTCATTTGTTGTGCTTATTTTTGTTGCAAACGATTGGCTAATATCGTTTTGCCTCTTATAGATGAGTTTCTCGGAGCGATGCATAATCTCAGGTTTTTCAGAATCACCACGCATTTTAAAATTATTTACATGTAATATAAGTTATAAAAAATTTAATGACATTTTTTGATTTATTAATTTATTAAAAACAAAAATTAAATCAGTTTATTTTTAATTTTTTTTCTAAACAAATCAATTATTCAAAAGTTTATTTTTACAACTTAAAAAATAAAATAAAAATGATATATTATTTTAATAATATAAATTATTAATAATAATCAAAATCTTATATATTCACAAAAGGAAAAAGTCATACATTTCATTTTAAATAAGGGAGGTTTTTTTAATATGTTCTTTCTTTATTTTACTTGTAAATGATTGGCTAATATTAGTTACAATAAATAAATATTTCTAATAATTATAACAAATATTATTATCAAACTAAAAATTATTAAGTCAAGTATTGGCCACTATGTGGCACTTGTTATTTTTGTTTTTTGAAGTGTTTAAATTTTAGAATTTAATTTTATAATGATCTCTTCCCTTCTATCAACCTTCTCCTTACATAATACATCTTAAAAAATTGTACTATAAATATAAAATATGAAATTGTCATACACTATTTGTCTACATTTATAATTATAAAACATCTACAAATAAAAGTTGAAACTAAAATTAAAAACCTGTCCATCATAACAACTCGTATCTCTCTTCATATTTCCCATGTAATTATATATACCTTATTCACTAGCATTCTCAAATTGCTTCAACCTATTCACCATGAAAATGATAAAACATAATTTTTAATCTTCTCAATAATAAAATGAATACTATTATAGTCTCTTTATTTTAAACTTTGGTAGAGTAGCTTTAATCTGATAGCCTCTTTATTTCAATATTGTTAGAAGAGTTTATGTCTAGTGTTTCAAAATAACAACCTATTCACCATGAAAATGATAAAACATAATTTTTAATCTTCTCAATAATAAAATGAATACTATTATAGTCTCTTTATTTTAAACTTTGGTAGAGTAGCTTTAATCTGATAGCCTCTTTATTTCAATATTGTTCGAAGAGTTTATGTCTAGTGTTTCAAAATAATAATGAGCATCATGTATGTGTAGAAGATGTTAATTCATGCACAATATTGAGTCTTTTAGAATTTGATTTATTTTATTATCTTTGTCATGTTTTTGATGAAGATAATGAGAACAGAATGAAAAGTTTGCATGCTAATTGTTTTTGGTTTGAGAGGTAACTTGTGAAAAATTTATTAGGGATCAAATCAAATGAGAAAAAGGATAATGATGATTTCTTTAATATTCTTGAAATTAAAAGGTACATGCAAAAACAAGTGCAGCATAGTGACTATTATTATCTGAATAAATAAGAATGATCGTTTGAATTAGTTGATTATTAGATTATTTGGCAAAATTATAGTTATTTGATTTAGAAATAGAAATAGTTAATGCAATTTGAATTATAATTGTAACTTCAAATAATATACATTGTAGGTTAAAATTAAATGTATTGTAATTTGATTTTTAAAAATGAGATTGTATTAGAAATAGTAAGATATATTGTCATATTATCTAATCCTATTGCACTTAGAGTGTTGAATTACATAAAATAACAAAACTAAAATAAATAATTTTAATATTATAATAAAAAATAAATTATTATTTTGAATTTTATATTATTATTATATTAACAATATTACCTTCTTATCAAAGTTTATATATTTTAAGATAATTGTTTAATTATTGTTATGTTTAAAGTTATCCTATGTTAGGTGTTCACCTTTATTTTCCCCGATGTAAGTTCTTGGCGGGCCTAGTTGTGATCATTGTTTTTTCTTTAGCTAGCAGGGGTGAGCGTGTGTGACACTTGGTTGCCCAATGTTGCTCCCTCGGTTCTTCTTTGGTGTCCCATTTTTGAAGCAGCACGGGGGTGACAAATGGCAATGCTCATTTACTGTTCTTTTGGGTGGGCCCACTTGTTTGCGTAGTTTGCAAGCGGTTCCTCGCAGCGGTCCCCTTTTTCGCAGTCCTTTCTCTTATGACAAAATTTTTTCAGTTCTGGGTAACCTCCAGGCCGTTAAAGGAAAATTTTGAGTTGCAGGGTTTGTTTTGCTCAGTGTGGCCTCTGTTGTGACACGCCGTGTTTTTCTGTTCCAAGGAGGTTGTGCCAATTTTGGATTTTCAGGAGAGCTGTTTTTAGAAGCAGTGGCGTATTTAAGGGGGGATTTCTCTGTTGCCAGAGGATATTTTTTTTAGAGAAGTAGAACTGTCTAATTTGCTAAGTAGGAGTTTTCTTTCATTTCTAGCCTTAAAAAACTATTTGGGATTTGCTATAAGAAGATTATTCAGATTGTGCCTGTGGCCTTTATGATGTCTTTCTTGGCTTACTGTTTATAGTGTTTTCTATACTATTGTTGTTGAAAATTCCGACAAACTTTGCAAATATTTTGTCTAAGACTTCACTGATTAAACTATGTTTTTCTATACTTGTTATCTAGTGAATGTGTCCCTTATGTTTTCAGGCAAATTTGGTTGTAGTTTTGATTATGTCTTTGGCTCAGATGCTTACAGAAGTTGCAAATATTCTTCATCCCCAAAGCAAAATTTAGAGTCAACATTAGGCTTAAGTTAAATCTTTAGTTTATGGTTATCTTAAGAATCAATTAGAGATACATATAGATAGATTTAAGGTTAGATTAAAAGTAGTGTCATATAAATAAACTAAGATTTTTTATATTATAGTATTTTTATTATATATATATTTTTTAATTATTTTTTATTATATTATAACTTTTAATATATTTATTATTATATTTTTGTTATTTATTTATTTATTATTATAAATATTAGTATTATATTATTAATAACATTAATTTATTATCAAACTTTAATATTATTAAATTGTATTAAATTGCATGAGAATAACTAAAACAATATTGTTAATTTATATATTTTTATATTATATATATGTTAATTTATTTAGATAATATGAAACTTAAAAAAATTAGATATAGATTTTAAATAATTTGTTAAAAATTTGTTTATTGTATGTGTAACATAAATTTGAAAAGATAACAATAATTGACTTGGGCAAATAATATAAGTGGTGTTATTAGGATTAGGTAATTAATAATGCACAAATATGAACATATCCTATTTTTAGGGTTAAAAATTAACTTCTACATTTAGCAAAAAAATGTGTTTAGAGTATTGTGACAATTAAAATGTGAGTTATAGAGTTGGTATCTCTAAGATATTTAGGATTAAAAAGAGGATTTAATTTTGTTTTTCTAAATACCCTAACTTAGCCATGTAATAGAATACCCAAAAAAAATTGTATCCAATAATATAATGTGAATTTTAACACTATTAACCTTGAGCTCAGTAAACTGCTAGTAACATTTTATTTGTAAGTTCAAGTCAACAAATGATTTTGCAAATGAATGAATCTTAATGAAATGATAAGATTGAGATAGTAATAATAATTAGTGATTAATATAGGGTTATTAAAGATTATATTTGTTTAATGATAAAAGTTAATTATTCAAAAGTAAAATACCTAAATTGAAGAAGAGATAAATATAATAATGCTAGTAATTTTAAAATAATAACTTCCATACAATCTGCACCAGAGGAAAAACCTCTTCTCTCTTCAATACAACTAAGTCTTTTTTTGTGTCATAACTTTAACATTAGTATTATCATAGAATTAATTGTGACATCACTAATACCATTAATGATATTATATGTCTATTTGCATTCTTACTACTATTGATCACTCTTCTATTTAAAATAATTATCTTTTAATTGCCTTGAATAACGTTATTATTTGTTCAAGGTTAATTATCTTTCCTAAATTTATTAATATGACTACTTTATAATAAATTCACTCTTATTATCAAAATTATTACATAAACCAAATACAATATAACATATCCTTATCATATAATATTAAATCTATATAATACAATAAAAATATCTAAAATATTGTATAAATATTAATATATTAATAACAATGTTATCAAAATATATAATTATTACATCAATCAAATACAATATTATATATCCTTATCATATAATATTAAATATATATAATCTAAAATATTGTATAAAAAGAGATCGGGAGAGATCTAGGCTTTGCAACTTGGTTTTCATAGGGGTCATCCCCTGCGTGTGGAGGGGGTCCCATGGCCTCTTCCATGTAAGTATTTTCTTTGTTGTATCTTCTTTCCCTTTGCATGTCTTTAATTAATGAGTTTTGGGATGAATTGTTGTGTTTCCTCTTAGGTTGAGCATGTGGTCATGTGTGGATTCAATGGTAGAGGACCCTGAAGGAACAAATATTTGGTCTAGTCCTACGAAAGCCTTGACGGATGCATCTAAAGGATTCTCAGGGAAGTCTTTCAAAGATGCCCTAGCAAACTCTATTGATCTCATTCTCGATATAGCCAAGTTCATCCTACTTAGCAAGTTGGGGGCAAAGAATGAGGACTTCCGAGGGTGGGAAGGTAAGAGCCCTAATCTTTCTGTGAATGATATCTACATTTCTCCCAATGCTTCGATGCTTAGTGTATTAATAGTGAGAAATATAGGTTGAAGAATTTTGCTATCTTTTTCTCTTATGTTGATTTAGACAAATATCCCCTTAGAAAATTTATGGATGATTGGTTTAGAACAGTATGGAATTCCAAATTAGGGTTTCACATAACATTTTATCGAATGATCCAGAGGGGATTTTTTGTTGTGTTTTTCATAGAGTGTAAAGCAAAGACTGAGGTTGTCAAGAGACAATACTGGTCTATGGGCAAATGAACCTTTCGTGCCCTAAAATGGACACCTGAGGCTGTTAGTGATGAGGTTCTTTCTTTGTCGTGCCCTAGGTGGGTGCTTATTAAAGATATCCTATCGTTTTTATGGAAATTTATCCCTCAATTAATTGAGCTAGTTGGAAGAGTGGTTTGGGGTGATAACTCTCCCAACCTTATTTCTCATCTAGATGCAAGGGTGCTCGTGTCCATCAATCTGGGATGCAAATTTACCAGATGTTTGAATATTAAGATACACGAGGAGAAATTCTCCTCCAATCTAGAAATTCTTGGTACTATTAATCCCTAGCGAGAATAACGACAAACCTATGAATGTTAAGGAAAAATTGAATGAGAGCATTGAACCCGAGGTTGATAGTGGAATGGCCCTTGGTCACTTGATCACTTTTGGGGATTTTGAGTTTGGTGAGGACTCTCTTACTGGAGGTGATGGTGAGAGTGAAAATGCTGAGGATATGGATAATGATGAGCCTACCCCTAGGCCCAAAAGAAAGAGGGGAAGACCCTTAGTCTATAACAATAAGGTTTCCCCCCCCCTAATAAGCCTAATGGAAAGAATGATCTCCCTAAGTGTTTCAGCAACATTAAGTCTACTAAGGAGAACTTGTAAGGCATCGGTGAATGATGAAAGCCATCTCTTGGAATATACAAGGATTGGAGTCCCCTGATAGAAAACAATTTTTTAGGAAATTCCTGAACCAACACAAAGATTTTGATTTTGTCATGTTCCAAGAGCTTAAAACTGTGGGTTTCACCCTTTATGTTAACCTAAATTTCATATGGAGAGAGGCTATAAAAATCACTATTCTCAATGAGAGAAGGAAGGGAGGAACAACCCTCCTTATCAATCCTAAGTGGAAAGACTCTATTCTTGATCATGGTCATTCACCTTGTAACAAGGTTGTGTGGGCTTCCATTAAACTCAATGGTGATATTTTGGGATTTTGCTTAGTTTACGCCCCCAATGACTACAAAGAAAGATTTGTTCTTTGGGATTAGTTTGGTTCCCTACTTGATATTTGATGGATTTTAGGAGGGGACTTCAACATGGTCGAGGGCCCTGAGGATAAAGGGGGGGTTTTTCCTAGGGATGGAAAGGAAATGAAAGACTAGATTGGGAGAGTATGAAGAAGGGTAGGAAATTTTTTGATCCCCTTGAGGACATGAAGAGTAATCATAAAGGGATCTAGTTCACTTGGTGTAATTATCAGAAGAGACAAATTTTTTTATTGTAGGTTGGATTGGTGGTATGTTAATAAAGATATTTTTCCTTCAACCTAAATGATCAAGGGAATGTTGTGACTGTGGTCGACAACCTTGTCAGTCCACCATCCTATTATTACTCACTTTTGTCTCAGGGATAAGGTCCAAAATCAGGTTGGCTCTAAGAACAAGTTCCTACTTAATATCAGTCTCTTAGATGACCACGATGTGTTGGCTGTTGTTTTTATTATCAAATAATTAAATAGAGGAACCTATTTCCCGCACTCTAATATTATAAGGTGGAACCTTAAGGTCAAAATTTGGCAAGAACTTTTATGAACCATGGGTCAAAAGAAAGCCAAAGACAATAGGAGTATAGAAAATTCTATTACTGATAATCTACATTTGGCAGAGGATATGATTCAAAAGGACCCCAGTAACAATAGTTTGACTCAATATGTTGCTTCTGCCAGGGATGGGCTTAGTGTTAGGTCCCGGAGACAACAGAGATGGGGGGGGGGGGGGGTGAATCAGTTGTCTAATAAATTCAAACCAAAAACTTATTAACCAACTTAATGCTTAATACCGGTAAACCAGTTAAGTATGCCGGTAGACAGTGTTAACAGTAAATTGCCATATCGGTAAGAATTAATGCATGAAATATAAACACAAAGTCATCCACAACACATGACACCAATATTTGTATGTGGAAACCCTATAAGGGGAAAAACCACAGTGGGAATCCTTACCTACAATTAGATGATACTACTGCAGATAGTAAGTGTACAAAGAGGGGTCTGCACATGCAGAAAGACCAACAGCCTAGAGCTCACTGCTCAATCACAAATGGGAGTCACATTGACTATAGTTGGATGGTTAAATCCAATAAGAATGTACTATACAAAATCACATCTTCATATGCTGAATTCAGTACCGGTGTAATATTGATATGCTTCTACAAAAACCTAACTTCACCTTCAGATGATGTCTTCATGTATGCCTCTACTTGATCTCGCATATACTTTCACTCAAATCTTTTTCACATTCCACACGTGATCTTACAAATAAGATCTTACATTTATACCATACCCTAAGACCAATTTTAGTAGGTCGGCTCTACAAGATATTACAATAAAACATTTTACAAATAATATCCGATGCAATAACCAATTAAACATGTCTTCTTAATGCATTTACATCAATAATAAATCATCTTCTTAGCATGCCATGCTGATCTGGAAAAGATAAACCTACCGGTGTAACCCTAGATAACCTGGACCTATTTGCCGGTAAAAGCAAATATGCAAATAAGAATATATCAATGATTATTACTTCAAAATAAAGTGTCCACATGATGTCTTCGACATTACCAAGTGTCTTTCATTCATTCTAGGTACCGGTGAACATTATGTCTTGTCGGTTGATCATATACCAGTAACTGTTGCACATATTACTGCTTGTCGGTGAATGTTGTTGGATCTCCAAAGTAGGTGTATTTAGTAGGTGTTGACATCAATGACAAAACCATACCAAAATACCAACAATCTCCCCCTTTGGCATTGATGGCAACACAAGATGGAAAAACCATCAAAGTGCCAAAATAGAAATGCCATTTATACAAAAACCAACAATCTTCATTTCTCCCCCTAGGAGTAACAATACCAATCTTTCAAAAAAACTTTCCCTTAAAATTTCTTTTTCTTTCCAAAAGGATAATGTGTTTTTCCATAGATATCTCTCCCCCTTTGACATCAAATGCCAAAGTCACAAAAGGTCAAGTTCATACAAAATACCAACCAATTCAATATGCCAACTACTCCCCCTGAGAAGTAGCTTCCTCATCAAATACCGGAATAAAAGATTTGTCCATTTAATTCTGTCGGTTGATGACAACCATCAATTGTCTAAGTCACTACCGATGTTGGTATGACTCCAAGCTGATCTCTGAGATACTCAAAAGTTTCCTTAGGAAAAGGTTTTGTGAAAATATCTGCAAGCTGTTCTTTAGTATTCACATAAACCAGTTTTATCTCTTTTTTTTCAACTTTTTCCCTTAGAAAATTCAGTTTGATAGAAACATGTTTTGTTTTAGAATGTAATACCAGATTTTTAGATATATCAATTGCTCCAGTGTTATCACAGTATATAGTAATAGGTTCCTTGCATTTTCCTTTTTATGTCTTTCAACATTTTCTTAAGCCAAAGTACCTGTGTACAGTTTGTTGCTGCTGCAACATATTTTGATTCTGCTGTTGATAAAGATGTACAACTCTGTTTCTTACTCAACCAAGAAACTAATCTTTTTTTCCAAGAAAGAATGCTCCTCTAGTGGTGCTTTTTCTATCATCCACATCTCCTGCCCAATTTGCATCTGTATATGCACATAGATCAAAATTTTCATCTTTAGGATACCATAATCCAAGATTTGTTGTGCCTTGTAAGTACCAAAAAATCCTTTTCACAGCTGATTCATGATTTTCCTTAGGATTATTCTGAAATCTAGAAACTATACATACTGCATTCATAATATCAGGTCTGATTTGTGTCAAATACAGTAAACCTCCTATCATAGATTTGTATCTAGTTGGATTAAGAGGTGTAGATTCATCCCTTTGAGATAATTTGTCATTTGTAGTCATAGGTGTGCTTACCGATTTAGAGTTCTCCATCCCAAATTTCTTAAGTAGTTCTTTCAAGTACTTAGATTGACTCAAAAAGATACCTTTATCGGTCTGTAAAATCTGCAATCCTAAAAAGAATTTTATTTCTCCAATCATAGACATTTCAAATTCTTGCTACATTTCAAGAGAAAATTCTTTACATAATTCATCTTCTCCTCCAAAGATTATATCATCAACAAATACTTCAATAATCAAGATGTCATCATTAGTTACTTTGTAATATAAATTGCTATCTGCATTTCCTTTAGTAAAACCAATCTTTAAAAGATACTTATCCAATCTTGCATACCAAGCTCTTAGGGCTTGTTTTAATCCATACAAAGCTTTTCTTAATCTGCAAACCATATCATTGTCATCTGTCAAAGAAAATCCATCAGGTTGTTCAATATAGACTTCCTCTTCAAGATCTCCATTCAAAAATGCACATTTAATATCCATTTGATAAACTTTGTAATCCTTGTGAGCTGTAAAGGCCAAGAATAATCTAACTGCCTCAATTCTAGCTACTGGTGCAAAGGTTTCATTGTAATCAACTCCTTCTTTCTGAGAATATCCCTTACACACTAGTCTTGCTTTATTTCTGACAACCTTACCATCTTCATTAAGTTTGTTTCTAAATACCCATTTGGTTCCAATTACATTTTTATTTTTAGGCTGGGGAATTAATGTCCAAGTATTGTTTTTCTCAATTTGTCCTAATTCTTCTTCCATAGCTTTAATCCAAAATTTATCTTCACATGCCTCATTGATAGTTAATGGTTCAATTTGACAAATAAGACATACTTCTTCATTTTCCAATCTTCCTCTTGTCATAACTCCTTTAAATTTGCTTCCAATTATCTAATCTTCAGAATGATTCAGTCTTACATACCGGGGTGTCTTAGTCTATTGTAGTTCTTCAATTACTGTGGAATCCTTTGATGATACCAGAGTAACTGGATCATCATTATGTACCGATGGATTTATTGTAGGTTCATTTGTCATAATTTCTGTTTCCGGTTTAGTCTATATACCTTGAAGTTCCTCTGAATTGTTCATCAATCTTTACATTTGTACTCTCAACAATTTTCTGTAATCTTTTATTAAAACATCTATATGCCTTGCTCTTAGATGAATAACCAAGAAATATTCCTTCATCACTTCTAGGATCAAACTTGCCAATATACTCATCTCTTCTAATATAACATTTACTTCCAAAAATTCTGAAGTACTTAAGAGTAGGAATATTACCAAACCATAGTTCATGAGGGGTCTTACCGGTTTCACCTTTGATGTGAACTTTGTTGAATGTATAGACAGCAGTGCTTACTGCCAGATTTGCTTCTGAGAACATACTTCTTGCTGCATCCAAGATAGTTCTATTTTTCCTTTCAACAACTCCATTCTGTTGTGGTGTCCAAGGTGTTGATAACTGTCTTTTGATTCCATTCACTTCATAGAATGTATTAAAATATTTAGATGTGAATTCTCCTCGTTTATCTGATCTTAAACATTTGATTTTCGTACTGGTTTCATTTTCAACCATTGCTTTGAATAGTTTGAACTTCCCAAGTGCTTCTGATTTTTCTTTGAGAAAAGTAACCCAACAAATTCTAGAATAATCATCAATAATTAGCATGAAATATCTATCACCTTGTAAGCTCTTAGTTCTAGTTGGACCACATAAATCAGTGTGAATTAAATCAAGAGCATTATTGGATTTTTCTGGAATACTGTTGAAACTAGCTCTAACTTGTTTTCAAAATTGACATTCCTTGCAAACTATATTCTGAGGTTTCAAAATTTTAGGTAGATCTCTAACTACTTTAGAAGTACCGATTTTTACCATGCAGTCAAAATTTACATGACATAGTCTTTTATGCCATAACAAACTTTCATCTATATGTGCAATTAAGCATGCCTTTTCACTGTTATTCAAATGAAAGATATTACCTCTAGTCTGATTACCAGTTGCAATTTCCAAACCAGTTCTATTCATGATTTTGCATTTTCCATTTTTAAATTGTAACTGAAAACCTTTCTCAACTAATTGACCAACACTTAAAAGATTGTGTTTTAATCCTTCAACATAGTAGACATTGTCAGTGTTATGTTTACCATCAAGAGATATTGAACCCTTAACTTTGATTGAACAGGCTTTGTCATCTCCAAATCTTACTAAACCTCCATTGTATTCTTGAAAGTTCAAGAATTTACCTTTGTCTCCAGTCATGTGATGTGAGCATCCTGAGTCAATAATCCATTCATCCTTTGATTCAACTTTAGCTGCTAGGGCTTGTTCTACCAGTTGAGAAATAGGTGCCGGTTGATCTTCTGTTATAGCAATAAAGACCCATCCATTGTCTACTGGATCCTCATAAGAATCATCACTCACACCTTCATCAGCAATGTAACAAGATTTATCTTTGTTTTTCTTAAATTTGTATCTCTGATATTCAAGATTAGGTTTGTTTGTTCTTCTAGCTTCTTCTCTTAGTCTAGCATGTCTATCAGGGCATCTTGAAACCATATGACCAATCTTATTGTAGTTAGAACATTTAAAAGGTGCTTTACCTTCATACTTACTTCTAATTGGGCCTTTTGGCATTTTTCTTGCAAATAGTGCTTCAAGTTCTTCAAGCTCTTCATTCTCCTTCATGGTTTCTTCAAGTTCTCTTGCATAAAAGGCTCTCCAGTTTGATTTGTCAAAAGATGGAGCAGATGATGTTGATGCTTTGAAGGCGAAATTAGTTTTTATAGTAGCAACAGGACCAAATTCCTCAATTTCAAAAGTTGAAAGTTTTCCAATCAATGTATCCCTAGTTACTGGTGTATTAGGCATTGTTCTCAACTCATTTATAGCAGTAACCTTCATTTTATATGCCGGTGGAAAACCTCTTAAGATTTTTGAAACAATCTCATCCTCACTCAAGGTTCCTCCACAACATTTGATACCCAAAACAATTTCATTTACTCTTTCCATAAAAGCAGAAATCCTTTCATCTTCTTCCATTTTCAGATGTTCATACCTGACTCGGAAGCTTTCAAGTTTTGCAATTTTGACTGTGGAATCTCCTTCATTCAGTGTTTCCAAATGATCCCAAATAGCTTTAGCAGTAGATCTATCTAATAATCCCATGATTTGTTTATCTGATAATGCACTCAAGAGTGCTTCTCTTGCTTTGCAATCATTTTCTTCATCTTTAGCTAAAGTAGTTGGAGTAGTCTGACCAGCTACAACAACAGTATAACCATTCTTGGTAACTTCCCAAATGTCTTTACCAATGCAATTCAGATGTGTCTCCATTCTGATCTTCCATGTCCCATAGTTGGTTCCATCAAGTTTAGGACTATCCTTTCTGAAATAATTAGTAGACATTGGATCTCCTCAAGTTGTTAAACTTCTACAAAAAGAGGACTAGGCTCTGATACCAATTGTTAGGTCCCAGAGAAAATTGAGAGGGGAGGGTGAATCAGTTGTCTAATAAATTCAAACCAAAAACTTATTAACCAACTTAATGCTTAATACCAGTAAACCAGTTAAGTATGCCGATAGGTAGTGTTAATAGTAAATTGCCATACCGGTAAGAATTACTGCATGAAACATAAACACAAAGTCATCCACAACACATGACACCAATATTTGTACGTGGAAACCCTGTAAGGGGAAAAACCATGGTGGGAATCCTTACCCACAATCAAATGATACTACTGCAAATAGTAAGTGTACAAAGAGGGGTGTGCACATGCAGAAAGGCCAACAGCCTAGAGCTCACTACTCAATCACAAATGGGAGTCACATTGACTATAGTTGGATGGTTAAATCCAATAAGAATGTACTGTACAAAATCACATCTTCATATGCTAAATTCAGTACCGGTGTAATGCTGATATGCTTCTACAAAAACCTAACTTCACCTTCAGATGATGTCTTCATGTATGCCTCTGCTTGATCTCACATATACCTTCACTCAA
Source organism: Cryptomeria japonica (assembly GCF_030272615.1). Classification (NCBI taxonomy): domain Eukaryota; kingdom Viridiplantae; phylum Streptophyta; class Pinopsida; order Cupressales; family Cupressaceae; genus Cryptomeria; species Cryptomeria japonica. The sequence goes on from NC_081409.1 coordinate 143,502,422, forward strand.
ATCTTTTTCGCATTCCACACTTGATCTTACAAATAAGATCTTACATTTATACCATACCCTAAGACCAATTTTAGTAGGTCGGCTCTACAAGATATTACAATAAAACATTTTACAAATAATATCCAATGCAATAATCGATTAAACATGTCAGATTAATGCATTTACATCAATAATAAATCATCTTCATTATGTGCCATGCTGATCTAGAAAAGATAAACTTGTCTGTGTAACCCTAGATAACCTAGACCTATTTGCCAGTAAAAGCAAATATGCAAATAAGAATATATCAATGATTAGTACTTCAAAATAAAGTGTCCACATGATGTCTTCGACATTACCAAGTGTCTTTCATGTCATTCCAGGTACCGATGAACATTATATCTTGTTGATTGATCATATACTAGTAACTGTTGAACAGATTACTACTTGCCAGTGAATGTTGTTGGATATCCAAAGTAGGTGTATTTAGTAGGTGTTGATATCAATGACAAAACCATACCAAAATACCAACACTTAGGAGATTTCAACAGGCTAAGAATAAAGGAGCCATGGTGAAAGAAAAGGATCAGTGGTTGCAGTATGGAGATAAGGGGTCCAAAGTATTCTTTAATATGCCGAGGCAAAAGAAAATTAGAGAAAAGATAGATAGGCTATGGGTGGATGATGGGGAGAAAGTTCAATTAGAGGAAATCAAGGGGTATTTTTTTTCTTCTATAGAAATCTCTTCTCTTTGGAAGACACATCCTATGATTTTAAGGCTAGATAATCCTGCAAGAGATTGATTCCTAAGCAAGTGGAAGAAGAAGATAGGATTAACCATAAAAGCCCCATCTCTACCACGGAAATTGTTAGTGCAATTATAACTTTGAAGATTGATAAAACCCCAGGTCCTGATAGTCTGCTAATAGAATTTTATAAAGTTAATATCAAATAGATCATCAAGGATCTGAAGGGAGTCTATGAAGAGGCTTACAATCAGGGATCCCTTGGTAAGGAGATCAACATAGGTGTTATTAAATTATTACCCAAGGAGGGAGATAAGGCTCTCATCGAGAATTGGAGACCAATAACCCTCCTTAATGTGTCTTATAAGATACTTGCTAAAATCTTGGCACAAAGACTAGAAGGGGTTCTTCCTAAATTCATCTACCACATGCAAACCGGTTTCATAATAGGTAGGTACATATTGGAGAATCTTATTACCAACTACGAGGTGATGGAGTGGGCAAGAAGCTTTAATCAAAATATTGTTATGTTCCTCTTAGATTTTGAGAAGGCTTATGACAGAGTGGAGTGGGAGTTGATCCTTATGATGCTAGATGCATTTGAATTTCCCAAGGAGTTATGTTCCTTTGTTAAGGTTTTACTTAAATATGCTTCAACACAGATTGAGATTAATGGCTCACTCACTAATGATATTATACTTAGCAGATCCATCAAGAAGGAGTGCCTGTTGGTCGTAGCTCTATTTGTTATTGCATCTGATGCTTTATTTTATATTTTAAGAGACAATATCATCTCTCCTAGAGTCAAAGGAATTAGGCTTCTGGATAACTCAGACCTAGTAAACATACAATTTGCAAATGATACTATTGTATTTCTAGATTTAGGCCAAGGTAACATGGATGCCCTGATTGTTAAATTAATTTATTTGGGGGAAGCCTCTTGGGCCAGGATCTTGTAAACTAAATCTACCTTCTTAGGGTGGAAAGATGAGACCCCTGGGTGGATATCACACTATGATTTCCAATGGGGAGGCCCTATTAAGATTGTTAGGTACCTTGGCATCCCGTTCTCGGTCTCTCCCTATCTAAAAAATATGTAGCAGTAGATCTAAGGGAAAATTGAGAACAAGCTAAAGAGATGGGAAATACAGTATCTGTCCCTTGTTGGTAGGGTGCAGGTAGTTCAAAAGATACTTTCATCCTATAGTATTTACTATGCATCAATTTGGATGTTCAACAACTATCAAGTTAATGAGATTAAGAAAACTATCAGATCTTTCTTATGGTCAGATGGCAAAGGTACTAGGAAAATGCATGTGGTTAAATAAAATTGGTGCTGTATGGATAAGAGAGTGGGGGGTTTGGGTCTTAAAGATATTAGGTTGCAAGGAGTTGCTCTTGCAGCCAAGTGGATTTTTCATGCTCTTGATGGAGAAGAACCTTGGAAGATTCTTATCAGAAATAATATTAAGATGATAGTTCCCAGAGGTGCCAAATCTTGGAAAATTTTTCCCTTTAGTGATTTAGTGGCTAGGACCTTTGTAGTATCAATCCCAGGTTCTTGTGTTTTTAAATCCATTTGGAAAGCATGGGAAATTGTTAGGGTCAAGATATCTAACAATCAGATCAACAGGGATAATTTCATGTGGTGAAAGATCATTGTGGTGGCACTTATTTCATAAATCTAAGTCCCTTGCCCTTACTCAAGGCTGCTCTACCAAAAATTGGGCTAGCAAAGGTATTTCTTCTTTTAATGATATTGTTTCTAATGGAATCCTTGTTTCATGGGAGGAGCTAGCTGGTAAGTTTAACCTCCCCACCTCCAATAGGAGGACTTATAATATGATCAAAACTGATTGTAACTTTTTGCAGCTCCCAAAACAATGTAGGACACAGGATAATAGGTACTCTAAGTTCACTTGGCCAAATGGTAAGACTCTTGGTAAGGTTAAAGCTAAAGATATTTATAATGATCTCAATTTCAATGACTCTATATTGGTTTACATTAATAATATTCGACATTTTGATATTTCTATTGCTACTTGGGTTAAATCATTCAGTAGTTTGTGGGGTTGTCTAGTGGAAACCAAAGTTAAATGTTTTAAATGGTTGTTTATTCTCAACAAATTGTCATCCAAAAGAAATATGAATAATGATGGGACATGTTTTGTCTGTAAAGTTAGTGAATCTATTAAGCATATTTTTTTTACTATATTGTGGAAAATGAAATTTGGATTATGTTTGGATTCTCTATTCCAAATTTTATTGATATCATGAATATTGTTCTTGGATTATCCAGGGTGTGAAAAAGGACACTAACCTATTCTGGATCATTTTAACATGTGAAATTCTATAACATATTTGGAAAATCAAGAATGAAGATATATTTTAGGGTATGGTTAGAGCTCTTACTGAGTCCTTTATAAGACTCACTCTACATTTTGTTATGATGTAGGTCAACATTGTTATGAGACTAGTTCAAAGATTCTTGAGGGATGGGCAGACCATTATTTTTGTAGATGAGATTTACCAAGGATGTACCTGGGATAGAGGCAATAGGAACACAATCCCTTTCATGTATGCACTGGATTCTCTCATGAATGAGGTTCAAAGGCTCAGAGAGACTATACATGAGCACATTGAGATGATCACCAAGATCAAGGATGATGAGAGGAAGATTTGGATGGAGGGTCCACCTAAACTAGAATGATGCAATTAAGCTATAATAAAAATACTCAAATGATAAACTAAGAGCTATTATGCCTATAGTAACAATGCATAAGATGCAAATGAGATGGGATCATTTGTGCTCCAACAAGGGGGCTATTTATAGGATTTCCAAGGCCAGGGGTGAGGTGGCAGGAATCAACGGTCAAGATTAAGTCTAAAGGTATCAATGGTTGAATTGGAGGAGGTTGGAGAAGAGGTTGGTGGAAAGGGAACATATTTCATCTCTATGGTGACAAGTGTCAAGGAGATTTTCTCATGAGAGGGCAAGTGTCCAAAGAAAGGGGACATGGTGGTTAGGTGGAATGGGTTAGGTTTAGGAATGGTTAGGTTCGGTGGCTAGAAGTTAGGAGAATTGAATTTAAAAATTCAAATAATAGGAAAATGCTAATTAATTTCAACAACTCATAATTGATTTGTTTTAATTAATTAGGGGATTTGAAGAAATAAATTTGATGGGGGAGAATTAATTAATTAAGGGGACTATTGAAATGAACCTATTAAATAAATCCTTAGATTTATTAGTAAGTAGATGAGTGGGAGAATTTAATCAATTTGCTAATAAATTTAATTAAATTGGAAAGGAGGATTAATTAAATAATTGCTTATTTAATTAATTATGTTCAGACCATTTTTAGGTGTATACATTTTGCCCCTCTTTGAAGCAAGGTGTGATGATGTGTTGATTCAAAGAATAATTTTATTTTGATGATGATATTGGTTTGATAGGATGCCCCAAACCTTGATTGATAAATTACGGTACGATGATGCCCCCTCAGGAGATCAATTGAGATAATTGATTTGTGGAGCATTTGGATGATTATGAAATTTATGTCCTGATTAGAAAAGATTCAATTCTGCAACATTGATTGATGAGAGTATGAGTTCTTTGACCACAATGTTATTGTTCTCGATATGATGATTCATAAATCTTGATTGACAAGATAAGATTGATTAGATTGATAAGATAAAATTGGTGAGATTGATGAGATCTAGATATAGTTTGGTTTCAGGAATGACACCTCTTGTATAAGACAAAGATGATCAAAAGCATCTGGTTTCACGAATGATATATCCTGTATAAGACTTGATCAGAATGTTTGGTTTCAGGAAAGATACATCCTATATAAGACATGATAGAATAGATCAGATGTGCTTGATTGATAGAATGGATAAGGTTGAGTAGATAAAGAACTGACAGTTTGTTGATATCAGGTTGCAGGATAATTATATATGTGGTGGGTTGACAATATCAGTAGAGAGATGAGTCAATAATCTGATTATGTATACACTTATGATGATGCTTTGATGATTCCTATGAGAGATTGAGCTTTGGATAAGAGGAGCTTGAGATTTAGCCTTGGATAAGATGAGCTTGTGGGATCCCATGCAAGAATGAAATGCAAGCTAAATGCAAATGAAATGCAAAGCTACGAGCGAACCAGTCACTGGATTATTTCTTTTTTGTCATCATTGAGCTTTTGAAATTTGGGAAGTGAGTACAAACATCGATGGTATAATTAAACCATGATGACCTGAGCACTTCTTTCCTGTATTTTGATATTGTAAGTTGGCACAAGCATCGAGGTAGAATTAAACCAAGATGACCTGAGTGTTTCTTGCATAAAACAGGCAATATTAATCATTGGTATATGCAAATCGGAAATGTCTTCGATGATACTCTGATGATCATGTCCTGAGACAAATTTGCACCTACTAATGATTAATTTATAGACAACAGACAAGAAAAATATCATGTTCAGTCCTTGTTCCTCTAGTCAAAGACATCCTGGAGTCACTCAAAAATCATGATAGTGAAAATCAAGATAGTAAAGTTGAACCAAAGTGCTAAAAAGCATTATCCAAAAGAGAGCATTCATTGAAAAATGTGAGATGTACTTAGACTGACGTGCGATAGCTTGATGGTTACCGATGTGATTTCATATTTAATGTTGGATGTGTCTCAGTGTTTTTGCTTGACAAAATTGTCTAACTATTGTTTTACCTATTTGATTAAGCTCAAAATTATTGTAAAGTTTTACCCCTAGCTAGGTGTAGGATTTTGCCCAAAGCCTAGAAACAATTATGATATACCCAATGATCCAAACCATGGTGAGAGATTAGTTGCGATGGCTGCGTTTGCAAAAAGGCTTCATGATGGATATGAATAAAGCTGATGGAAATGAATGTAAGTAGAAAGATGCATGAACTAATAGATAGAAGAGCTAGATAACAGATAGTACCTATTTGTTAAGTTTTCACTATCTATTTTTATTGCACTTTTTCTCATATTTAATTTTTTGTTTTTTCAGTGTTTTTGGATTTTGCTGATTTTTCAGACATAAAACTTCTTCAAATGCATGCTATTGAGGGGTTCCTCAAGCTGATCCCCATCCTATGTTGATAGTTGATATGCTCCTGACCCAAATACTATTGTGACCACAAATGGACCTAACCAATTTGGTTCAAACTTGCCTTTCTTTTCTCGATCTGCTTGGTTGCATGGATTTTCCTTGAGTACTAGTTCTCCAAATTGAAGTGCTCTAGGTTTGACTTTTTGATTGTAACTACAACACATTCTTTTCTAATATACCTTCAAATAATCAAAGGCATTTTATCTTCGTTCATGGATTAATTCTAGCTCTTGCAATCTTGATACTCGTTGTTCTTCATCTGGGATAAGGCCCTTCAATGATACTCAGAGAGAAGGTATCTCTACTTCGATTGGTAGTATTGCTTCCGATCCATAAAACAGAGAGAAAGGTGTGCCACCTATTGGTGTGTGGATACTAGTATGGTAGGCCCATAGAGCAGGGTTTAGTTGAACATGCCAATCTTTTCCAACATCATTCACTGTCTTTTTAATGATTTTCAGAATAGTTTTGTTTGATGCTTATGCTTTCCCATTTCCTTGTGGATAATAGGGTGTAGAGAATCTGTGTTGGACCTTGAATTTCTCACATACCTCTTGGACATCCTAATTCTTGAATGGTCACCCATTATCAGGGATAATGGTCATGGGTATCCCATAACGACAGATGATGTAGTTCAAGATAAATGCAGAAATTTGTTTTCCTGTGATATTGATGAGAGGTACTGCCTCAATCCATTTTGTGAAATATTTTTTAGCTACAAGGATGAATTTGTTGTTAGAGTTGAGAAAATACAAAAACACAGGAGCCCAAATGATCTCTACAAGCTGAAAAACTTGTTACAAGAAGAAGCAAGGAAGCAAATCATAGAAGGAACAAAAAAATAGAAAATATGCTAAAAAAGAGAGAGCTCTATATTCACAAAATGTGTAATGCAATAATAATCCTTCTTCATACAATAAAAAGAATGAACTCAACCTTTAATAGGTCAAGAAACCATAAAAGGGAAAACCTAGGTTTGCACATAATAATTAATAAAAGAATTAATTATTATGCACCTAAAGTTAGCTTAAGTGTAAAAGAGATAAAGGGAACTTGAATAATTAAACAAGTATTGTTTAATTAATCAAGTAAATATCCGAATACTCTAACACCCCCCCTTAAGCTAGACTTAGGGAGAAGCTAAAACCTAGAACAACTACTGAAAGCAGGAAAGATGGGTCTCGACAATAAGGCCTGATCAGGTACCCAAATACAATGAAATCTCTATGAACTGGAGAAATAGAGAAAACCACATGGGTGTTAGGATTCCCATAGATACTGAGAGGGGGGGGGGGGTGAATCAGTATCTGACCAATATTTAGATTTTCTAAACTTAAAACATGTAGAGCATATTAAAACTGTGTACCGGTAAGCAGAAAATAATGCAATAAATAGAGATAAAAGCAACCACATAAGAGAGACACCATAACACAATATTTTACTGAGGAAACCCAGTGTGGGAAAAACCTCGATTGGATTTGTAACCCACAATATTCACTTATTGGCCAATAAGAGAATATTACTACTACAAGAAGGGCTTGCACATGCAGGAAGCCTAAGTGCCTAGAGCACACTGCTCAAAATAGAAGTCTCACTGACTTAAAAAATGGATTGTATAAATCCAGTGTCTTGTATTGCTTCAAAATAGCATCTATAATGCTAGATCCAGTACTAGTTTCTGCTCTACTTCTTACATAAACCCTTAACCTATAATTCACATAATAGGTTTGCCTAATTACATTCCATATCTTGCTCACATCTAACTTCTTAACAATGTTCTACAATGAACTCTTATATATGAGTCATTTTACATCATGCCAAGTCATCTTACAATAATTTTACAATATTAAACAAAATATATTACAACAAAAATCCCGTCGGCCTCTGTGCCAGTATGCTTCCTTTCCTTGTCGGTGTCGATAGTCTAAGTGCCGGTGTAAAGTCTATTTTGCTAGTGCTGGTGGAATGTCTTGCCGGTGACATAGGATTGTAAGGTTGCCATCAATGAAAAAACCTTCAATCACCTATAATCTCTCATTGTAGTGTGCATATGCCAACAATCTCCCCCTTTGGCATTGATGGCAACACTCATGAGAAAATCCAAAAATGTGTCATGCAAAAATTGTGTCCAAAAACATGTGAACAAAAATGTGTGAACTCCCCCTGAGCAAATGAGTCTTTACTTGATTATTTTCTCATACCACTACTCCCCCTTTGGCATCAATGACAAAGGTTGTCAAGGTGTCAATGGAGTATGGTTTCATGCCTCAAAGTTGTAACTGGGTGGTTACAATTTGAAAGATATTCACCAAAACCAAATTTATGCTTTCCATAAGTTTCTTATTGTCTTTCAATGCTGCTTCTATTCTTTGAACTATACTGGTGAGTTGCTGCATATGCTCTGTTGGTGTTTTATGTCCTTGTATTAATGCCTCAGATATTTCTTTCCTCAAGGATGCTAGATTGTCCAGTCTTGGACTTAGTTGTAGTCTCAGATTCTTAGCCTTGTTTATTATTGTCTCCTTTTCTCTTTCTAACTTAATTAATTCATCCTCAAAACCTTTTACCTTTTTCTCAAAAACTGATAATGTATTAGGTGAGTTAACAAAATTGTCAGCAAGTTTATTGATTTCATCCTGTACCTTGCTTATTTTCTTATATAAATCAATTGTCAAAAAGTTTTTCTTGCACATGTCTCTGTATAGAGTTTTAAATTCCTTTAGTGTGTTGCAAAGTTCTAGTAGAAGTTTGTCAAATTCCCTAGTACACTTATTTATTTGATCATCAAAGAATTTCTGTTTTTCTTTTTCCAACTTCTCTTTGATTGCATCTTCCTTTATTTGCTCAACTGTTACTGTGTTGTCAGTAATGTACTTTGACAGGATGTCAAGTTGACTTAAAGAATCCTTATTATCTATGTTACACTTTGGAGCTATCATTTTCAAAATTGGGATTGTGTCATCTATAGCTTTATAAGCTTGTGAACTACAATCTATTATTTTCTTTAAAGAATCCAAAAGAACTTTAGTTACATTGGTTGATTTGTAACTTGCTGAGGAGGAACCAACATTCTGAATTCCGCTAGTGGAGGAAGTAACCATGCTTGTAGTGACCTCTGGTAGGTCAGTTTGTGTTTCAATTTCCTTAAGAAAGGGCTTTTTTTTCTCTCCTATTGCTGGTGGCATTGTTTCCATATGAACATGTTCCTATTCCGGAGCCTGTTGCTCTGCTTGACACTCTGTTTGTTGATCTATCTTTGTCTCTGTCTGAGTCTCTGCCTATTGACTTGTGCTGTCATTTGTCAGTTTCTCTATGCTATTAGTTGCCGGTTTCTCTGTGTCATTAGCTCTGTCAGTTACCAGTGGCTCACTAGCCATGTTAGTCTTACCGGTTGTGTCTTTATCTACCACAATGTTGATCTTTTGAGTATCAACATTAACTATATAAAGTACCTCAAGATTAGGATTTGTATCCTCTATACACATACTTTCATCTGCTGGTTTATCTTCAGTTATCGTTATCAGTGGAGTGATCAGAGGCGATGGGGATAAGTTATCTTTTATTTTTAAACTTGGACAACCACCAACCTTGCCTTTACCTTTATCTTTTTCCTTTTGATAGACTTTGATAGACTTGGGATTCCTGTACTCTTCCTACTTTTCCTTCTCCACAAGGAATATATCCCATACATTTTTTTTTTCTCCTATTACCTCTTTTACTCTTCCTGCCATGAGTGCAATATGTCAGTGTGCAATAGAGAATATTGACTAGTTGGCTTCTGCAATTAAGTCATCTATCTCCTTAGGTGAGTTTATTGGGTAAACAACAAGTAATTTTTCAACTTTTATCTTTTTATCAAGCTCTCCAATAGCTTGTCTCTGGGCTTCCAGTCTCTTATATAGTTCGCTTGGTATTTCATCTACAACTTCCATTAAGAACTTCTTATACATATCCAAGTGTAAAAGAACACTATTTTCAACTTTCTCTTTCTCATCAGTTGATAGTGAGTCATATAGTCTGTTGATATTTTTGAGATTTCCATCTTTAATGATCTCATCTAACAGTCTATCAATCAGAGCAATATTTTCTTGAGTCTTTTTCTTCTTAGGTGTTAGATTTTTCTTTGGGGTTGTCTTCTTTACCAGTGACCTTACAGCATGTTGTTTTTGTCTAGTTCTTCTAGGTGAAGGTGTGGATGCCGATGAAGGATCCCTTTTCCTTACAACTCTTTTGAATGCTGCAGGCATATCACTTTTAGAAGAGTTGGCTACCGGTGATAGGTGAGTTTCAGGTTGTAATGCCTCCAACTCATCTTCAGTGATACCGGTTTGCTTCAGTACATCTTCTTTGATGGCCTTTGCCTATCTTGAACCTCTTCTCACAACTGCTTCAACTTTCTTTACTCTTTTCTTAGATTGAATTTGGCTTTCAATCATTTCTGCACTACCGAATACTTCTTCCTTGGGTTCCTTAGGTTCTTCTAGAAGGGATTTTGCATAAGTCTCAATGATATGATCATCAGTCTCATAGCCCATCTTAGTAACCCAAATTGTTCTTAGGATTACTGCTTCCATCTAGATCTCATCCTTTTTAATTACAAAACATATATCATCCTTATATTTGTCAACAATTTTCTGTGGCAGTTTGATTCTTTTGTTCATTCTGGCCTTAAGTGCTTAAAAATACTCACTAATGTTCTTTTCCTTGTTTTCACCCATGTTGTTGAGTAGGTCTGATAACTGTTTCCCTACCAGTATGTCAAATCCAAGGCTCTTGTTACTTATACTAGGAACCTGTTTGGTTATGTGTAGCATTATGCATACAAGTAAGTTACCAAATATAAAAGTCCCTTTCTTATCCTTCTTGATTTTCCCTAAATTATCAATCAACTCATCCTTTAGCCATTGACATACATCAATGTTTACATTGCCATTAACCATGTCATAAGCACTCTTAATGCATAAACTTGAAATTGAGTTAAGTCTGTTTGCATGAGTTGCTTTGTAACCTAGAATCATACTAATGAATCTCACATTTGTATCAGTTACATCATTAACCCTCAATGATCTCTTGTCGGATGTTGCTCCAGTGAGTTTTGTTACTAGGTCATTTGAGACCTTCTTTGTTTTGTCTAGCCTGCTACCAGTGGAAGGTAACCCTGTTATAGCTTTCACAGCTTCCTTTGTGATTTTGTGGACCGAATCTAGCCAAAAGAAGGCACCATGTACCCTACTCAATACTATCCTAATAACTTCTTTAGGAAAGTCTGGAATACTAAGGATCTCAGTGAATCCTAGGGTTTCAACAATTTTATGTTCAGGCTTCACATTTCTGGAATCATCATAGATAACTATTTTGTACATGTCCTTGATTTCTTCATCTCCTATTTCTTCTATGTGACAATGGATATAAATTCTAGGGTCTTCTGCATAAACAACACCTTTGGGAATTTGGGAGAAGGCACCAACATTGTCATCCTTTTTAGCTATCTTAGGAACTAGCTGAAATATGGGCCTAGGGCATTTGATAACCTTGACTACAGTAGGGTTAGCTATAAATTCAGGTGCAGAGGAGGATGCCATGATAATAAATACCTTTTTCTACCTTTGAGAAGATTGAATACTGAAATCCTTTGCTTCTTCACTCGAAATGCCTTAGCTCTAGAGATTTCACGCTCTTCGAGTGTTTGAATTCACGGTGAAGTGAAATGGAGCCAAAACCATTGATTTATAATGTCATTTTTGCCAACTACCACAATTAATGCATGCCGGTTAAGTATTCACTTCACTTCATTTGTTGGTATAGAAGTAATTTCTTCTCCTTACCATCAACCGAGGGAATAATAGCATATGTCTCATTTGATTGCCAAACCCTCAAGGAAACTTTCTTCAATTTGATGAAGAGCTTCCTGCCAGTGGAGTGGAGCACTACTCTGTTCTGCCAGTGGAGTGTTGATTGGTTCTACTGGTGGAGGAGTAATTCCAATATTATTTAAGTTTGATTTTCTAATCCGTTGTTTAGAGAATTCTTTCTTAACCTCATCAACTTTTTCTTTTCCTTTCAAACTAGAACTTTTGTTGTCTACCGGTGAGGACTTGCTTCTACAAAATTTAGCAATATGCCCAATTTTGTTACATGCATAACAAGTCACATTATTCTTCTAAATAGCTTTCCCATAATCTATGCCGGTTTGTGTTCTACATTGATTAGATAGGTGTCCAAATATTCCACAAACATAACATCTAACATTCATTTTGCAATTTTCAGAGTTATGACCAATTTTGTTGCATTTTGAACATTGACCGGTGGGTGCATTGTTGTTTTGATAACTTCTAGACCTACATTGATTTGCTCTATGACCATACTTATTACAGTTAAAGCATTTTCCATTAAATTTGTAAGCATTAGGTTGTCTTACCGGTTTACTATGATCCTGTGTGTTTGCAGTACCAGAGCTTTCTCCTACTTCAAAGCCAATTCCACAAGTGTCACCTTTGGGTTTCTGATTCTTCACCAAGTTACCAAGTTCTTCTGAGCTTTTCTTGAATTTTTCTTTCTGTTGATTTGCAATATCCAGTTCTCTTTCTAAGATCTCCTTTTTCCTCATCAGTTCATTAGAGTCATTCTATGTATGCATCAGATCTATCTTCAACAAATCATTTTCATAGCTAAGTCTGGTATTCTCATTTGCTGCATCACTTAGTCTTCTGGTCAAATCTTCTTCATTCTTATTTCTATCTTCAATTTCTTTATAAAATCTCATAGTCATATCCTGCATCTCATTCCTTGTTGTCATGTTCTCTTGTTTTAGCTTGCTAATCTGCTCATTAAGAGTTTCTTTTTCATCATCCTCAATTTGCATCTTTTCACAAAGTTCTCTTCTCTTGTTCCTTACAATGGTAAGATTTTCTCGAAGTGCTTGAATAATTTCCTGAGCTACCATTAGATCATCTTCAAGTTTGATATTTTTCAATTTTTCTGTATCAAAATCTGAGAGAGTTGCTTCCAATTGCTTCATAAAGTTTTCCATATCTACTGGTGTCAAGATCTTCCTCAAGCTGTTAGGCTTTTGAAAATGGAGGACCAGTCTCTGATACCAATTGTTAGGATTCCCATAGATACTAAGAGGGGGGGGGGGGTGAATCAGTATCTGATTGGTATTTAGATTTTTTAAACATAAAACATGTAGAGCATATTAAAACTATGTACCGGTAAGAAGAAAATAATGCAATAAATAGAGATAAAAGCAAACACATAAGAGACACACCATAACACAATATTTTAATGAGGAAACCTGGTGTGGGAAAAACCTCGGTGGGATTTGTGACCCACAATATTCACTTACTGGCCAATAATAGAATATTACTGCTACAAGAGGGGCCTGCACATGTAGGAAGGCCAAGTGCCTAGAGCACACTGCTCAAAATAGAAGTCTCATTGACTTACAAAATGGATTGTATAAATCCAGTGTCTTGTGCTGCTTCAAAATAGCATCTATAATGCTAGATCTAGTACCAGTTTCTACTCTGCTTCTTACATAAACCCTTAACCCATAATTCACATAATAGGTCTGCCTAATTACACTCCATATCTTGCTCACATCTAACTCCTTAACAATGTTCTACAATGAACTCTTATATATGAGTCATTTTACATCATGCCAAGTCAGCTTACAATGATTTTACAATATTAAACAAAATATATTACAACAAAAATCTTGTCGGCCTTTGTGTCGGTATGCTTCCTTTCCCTGCCAGTGCCGGTAGTCTGAGTGCCTATGTAAAGTCTATTTTGCTAGTGCCAGTGGAATGTCTTGCCGGTGACATAGGATTGTAAAGTTGTCGTCAATGACAAAACCTTCAATCACCTATAATGTCTCATTGGAGTGTGCATATGCTAACAATGGGAACAAAACTCTTCTCCAAAAAGAGATGAAGAAAAACACCACTAAAGCATGAAGAACCTACAAACTCTGTCGAAGAATAATTGCTGACTTGAAGAACCTCCACTGAAATAGAACATGACCAGGTAGAGAAGACTGCAATCTATATGAGTGCCCTCAAATGACACTACTCAAATCAGATGGAAAACAAGGAAAACATTGAACTCGAAGATACAGATGACATGAGAAACCAAAGCCTAAAGAGCCGATCAATCGAACCATGGAAGCATTAGAACCAACAAGACAAACCTCCCCATAATGCGGAAGAGGGAGAGGGATAGAAACACTGAAAAGAACAACCAAGAAGAACTACATGACGAAGAACCAGGAACATCAAAGGTGTTGAGAAAATTACATGGTGTCATCGAAGGAACACTCACTTGACACAGATCATGAGGTGAATGTCATGGAAGGAACACTCACTGGACAAAGGAAGATGGCAAACAACAGACAAACATCAACCCCCTCATGGCACTTTATCAATAGTGCATGTACAACAAGGTACAAGAGGTGCAAGATTCTAAGTAAATAATGCATGATGGCACTTTATCTCAGTGCGTTTGCATAAATACAATGCTACAATGATAAGAATACTAGAAATAGAAACGAGAACCAAAATAGAGAAATCCTACCTAGAGAAGAGATCCTAGGACCTAAAACAACCAAGATATCCACCAGAGTGCTGAAAAGAAAAAAATTGAATAAAATAGGCATGGAGCCAAATCTGGAAATAAAACTTATATGGCTAGAAAGTACATAGCACACGCTTTCCAAAAATATAAAATTTTTGAAAAATGGAGGCCGGATGCTCATTCTATGGCTCCCAGAGTATAAACATAAGACCCCACTTTGACTAGAAAAAAACATAGTCAAACAGAAAAATTGGAAAAAATTATCAACATGATGAGGGCTGGCTCGGAACTAGCTTTTCGATGCCTATTCATTTTTGAAAAAATGACTCCGTATGCCCAAGATATGGCCAACAAACCAAACCCCCCCCTTGAAAGAGGCAAAAGAGGTAGTCTGGTGGCTATTTGGACGAAGGTGGCCAGGGAGTGGTGCTTCGATGGCAGATGGGAAATACAACACCATAGTAGTCCAAATGATCTCTGCAAGCTGAAAAACCTATTACAAGGAGAAGCAAGGAAGCAAATCACAGAAGGAACAAAAACACAGAAAATATGCTCAAAAAGAGAGAGCTCTATATTCACAAAATGTGTAATGCAATAATAATCCTTCTTCATACAATGAAAAGAATGAACTCAACCTTTAATAGGTCAAGAAACCCTAAAAGGGAAAACCTAGGTTTGCACATAATAATTAATAAAAGAATTAATTATTATGCACCTAAAGTTAGCTTAAGTGTAAAAGAGATAAAGAGAACTTAAATAATTAAACAAATATTGTTTAATTAATCAAGTAAATACCCGAATACTCTAACAGGAGCCCAAATGATCTCTACAAGCTGAAAAACCTATTACAAGGAGAAGCAAGGAAGCAAATCACAAAAGGAACAAAACCACAAAAATATATGCTCAAAAAGAGAGAGCTCTATATTCACAAAATGTGTAATGCAATAATAATCCTTCTTTATACATTGAAAAGAATGAACTCAACCTTTAATAGGTCAAGAAACCCTAAGAGGGAAAACCTAGGTTTGCACATAATGATTAATAAAAGAATTAATTATTATGCACCTAAAGTTAGCTTAAGTGTAAAAGAGATAAAGGGAACTTAAATAATTAAACAAATATTGTTTAATTAATCAAGTAAATACCCAAATACTCTAACATTTGTGACCATTGGATGAAGAAGGATTTATCTTTCCTACTAGATCAAGACCCCATTGGCAGAAAGGCCATGATGTTGCTAAAGCAAGAAGTTCTTGTGTTGATGCATGAATCAAATTTCCATGGATCTGACATTGTTTGCATGTTTTAGCTATTTGAAAAGAATCTCATTCCATAGTTGGCCAATAATAGCCCAAGCGTATGAGATTTTTTGAAAGGGTAAGACCACTTGAATGAGTGCCATAAATTCCATTATGGACTTCATGTAAGGCCTCAGATTCTTCTTGCTCAAGATATCTTAAAAGAGTACCATCCAAACTTCATTTGAATAGGGTATCCACGACAAGAGTATAATGGGAGGATTGGAGAATAAAGTTTCTCTTTTGGTTCTTTGATAAATCAAGAGGTAGGGTGTTATCTTTCAGGTATGTGTAAGTTTGGCCATAGCGAGAGGAATCATGCCCAACAAGGTGACAAATAGTTTGGGAATCAAGACAATTATGAGAAAGGTAAAATAACTCTTCCACCAGGAATTTGTAACGCTCTTGATTTTCCTGTGTTTGAAGTAGAGAAGCAAGTGTTGCCATGGAATCTTCTGCTTTGTTGTCATTCCTTGGGATTTGCTGAAAAGTTATTTCTACCAAATACTTGTTGATATCATCAACCATCTTCTTATAAGGCATTAATTTTCCATCTTTTGTTTGATAATCATCATTAATTTGATTAATGATGAGCTGAGAGTCTCCAAAGACTTGAAGTTGTGTAATGTTCCATTCTATAGCCATTTTGATACCTGTAACCAAAGCTTCATATTCTGTTGTATTGTTGGTGCATGGAAAGCTTAATTTGTATGCTTTTGGAATTATATGACCTTGCGGTGTGATGAATAGAATGTTTGCTCCTGATCCATGCTATGTTCTATTATTGATGCCTGCTCCTGGAATGATATTTGGGTGATGTATTATAAGATCTAGATCTCCCCTTGGAATGTCTACATATGACTAGGTAAAATTGATTTGCCTCCTTTTGAAGGGTTCCAAGTATTTTTGCCTTGCTATTTTTGATAGAGAAGTTGCTAGATATAGATCAGTTCTATCCATGGTAACTGCTTCTATTGGTTCAATCAGAATAGACGACCTCTCTTGATAAAATTTAGGTAAAGTTTCAAATCTCCCATCTTTTGGCACCTCAAGGAGGTTTTCACCATTAGATGCATCCTTTCTTTTTACTTTTTCCTGGTCTAATATTGCCAAGAAATGGTTTTCAGCATTGGACCTAATATTATTTTCTTTGTTTTCACTTTTGCGACTAGGAGATTTGGCACTCACTTGACTCGAAGATACGTTAGTAGAATCCCTGGTGAAAGTTATTGTGGGTTTGATTTCATTAAGATATATAGATATGGCATGGTAATTAGGTAAGGTATCAATGGCAGTATCTCCTTTATTTTCCCAATCCATAGGTTCAGGATGGATTAGAGGTAAAGGATCTTCATTTTCCTAGTCCATAGGTTCAGGATGGATTATTTTAAAGATATCAGGGGTCATGATAGATATGTCAGAGCTTTCAGTGTGTATGTACATGTCTAGAATGGTACTCTCATCAGAATGACCTCTTGCAAGTAGCTTCTGATCATCCTCGATTAAGTCCAAGTCAGCCGAATGTGATTCTGATTCAAACAGGCTAGTTCCTAACATTTGTCCTACATACATGTGAACTACATCAACATCTATATATGCTTCTTCCCATTCAATTTTAAGTTCCTCTTGTTTGTTTTTCCATGATAACAAATATTCTTCATTCCTTCGATCTCTTAGCTGCATTTTTTTTCCATGCTTGACATAATTGATGCAAATGATTGTTCCTTGGATTGTGTGCTTGAAATTGTTGCCTCTCTGTTATTTGGAACAACGACCTCTTGAACTAGTTTTAGATTACGACAACACTGCAATGGATTTGAGTTTGCTGAGATCGCGACTTCCTACACATTGTATGGAAATTTTAGGCACTGATGACCTGTTGATAGGATAGTTGTATGTCACGTATCCACGGTCTTCTCAAGCATTTATTGTATGGTAAGTCCAAGTCTATAACTTGGAATGTTGTGTCTTTTTGCAAAGGTCCCACTCTGATAGGTAATATCGCCACTCCTTTAGAGGAATGTTCTTCTTCATCGTATGCTTTGATGGTGATCTTTTTCTGGGGATCAACTGCATCTTCTGAATAACCTAGAGCACAGACAAGACTTAAAGAGAAAATGTTTAAGCTAGCTCCCCCATCTATTAGGACATGTTCAATGAGTGTTCTATGGATGAGGACTTCAATTTCCAAGGAAGCGTTATGGGGATGCTCCAAGTAATCAATGCTTGGATATGAAGGAGATGAGATTTGAATAGGATCCTCTGAAATAGGTTTGATGGCCATTATGGATATCCCTTGGGGAATTTCATCTTTGGATGTATTGTTTGGCGATGATACTATGGAAGGTTCTTGGAAGCTTTCAAGAGGTGTAGGAATGAACTCATTTGGAAAGTCAATTTGCTTATGGAGGGATGAGCCATTGCTAGATATGGGTGTGCGATTTTCATCTTCTTTGGCAAAATACTTTAGGGATCTCTTTAAGAGTTGCATAAATGAGCCACCATTCTTTGGAGGTGCATTTGAGTCCTTGTGAGGTTTTGACATATTTGAATTTTGATTTTGGATTTGTTTGATTTCTCTGACATGTTGACTTGTTATTTGTATTTTGCTTTGGTATGCCATGTTTCTATGATCTTCAGCTATTTCAAACGTCTCAATTTCTATCTCTGCGATCTTCCATCTCTGAGCTCTAGTTAAAATGAGCATAAACGTGTGTTGGATATTGTGCTAGGATTTGATTGTCTAAAATTTTCTTTGATAAGTGATCAATGGTCAAACTAGATATGATAGAGTGATTTGACACAAAAAGAGGATTTAAGTGTTTTAAAGTTTGCAAGTTTTTTGATGTTCAGTTTTGGAGTGCAATGATGATTTTGATAAGAACCAAGTCCAATAGGAATGATATATCCTACGATGTGGGACAAGGTTATCCTGACCAATGTTGTAGTTTCATGATATAGGATGATAGATCCTGATGAGAAACTATGTTTGAGTGATCAATTTATTAAAGAGTGTGATATTGCACTTTGAGATGTTTAAAATCTTGAACTTGTTGAGGGTGACCACTTGAAAATCTTATAGGTATATATTTCTAGAATCTGATTTGATGGACGATAACTTGACCAAGGTAGCCAAGAAAACAATCTAAGCACAACAATGACAAATAATAGATGTTTATGCTCACTGCAAACTGATCAAGATGATATGATAGATCTATAAAAGGCATGCAAGACATAGCTCTAGACTGACAAAAGTAGAGACTCGTACGATAGACTATACAGCCCCAAATGATAAGATATACCAGCTCATATGACAAACTAGGAATTTCATGTGAAAAAGAATAGGCTTGTAAGACAATTATTTCTTAACCATACGATAAAATAGAGGCCTCATACAATAAAGTTTACAGAGCCATATGACAAAAGATTAATCTCATATGACAAATCACTAGTTTATACGACATACTTTTATGAGCTATACGACAAGATAAATGCCTCGTACGACAGAGAATAGGATAGAGAGAAATATGTTTGTTTGGTTGAATTTTGATCAATTGAGTTTGATGTTTTGCTTATGTTTTCCAGTTTTAGATGTCTGATTTTTTGATTTAGGGAAGAATACACAGCAAACACGTGATATGATAAGTGACCTCAAGCATGCTAAACCCTAAGGAAGTTGGCTGAGAGAGAAAACCTTTACTTGCAAACTTATGTACACACCCAATAGCTAATTAGAATACAGCCGCTGAGTTTGATGCAATGGATTCTCAACACCGTATTATCCAACTCCAAATGCTAATGAGGGCACGATATGGAAAGTGTCTTGGGAGAGTTACTATCTCTCTTGCACAAATATTTTCCCCCTTTCGGAGGTGAATTGGGTAGCTTCTAATTTTAATTTGGCACTAGTAAGGGATCTGTTTGGCACGTCGAGGTATAAACTTAATTAAGAGGTCTCCCAGCCTTAAAAACCAAGGTTTGATATACGCGAAGGTATGAAGGAGAGCTATTCCCAAGCACTGTCATTCACTTGATTTTCATAAAATCATGTTTATTTTATAGTGGGTTGGAGTACTTGGCATTAGCCATTCCCACTTGGGTCATTCCCCTCTCACTGGCCTTAATGGCTAATAGTTATTAGCTCCTTGGGAGGGCATGCCCACTAAAGATATGCACTAATAAAGGTGAAAGATGAGTCTAGATTTTTTATCACCTAAGAAAGGTGAGAACATACTCACCAATCACCAAAAACACAAAATACATGATTGTTCATTTCTTTTGGAAAAAAGACAAGTGTGCCTAGAAAAATTTAAGATATACACAAAATTTTGTTGAATTCTTTTAGGCAACCTACAAAATAAATCCATTAGTAGTCATGATGTGTTTGGTTGAAATAAGTCTTTGACTAGCATATCTTCGATAATCATCCTGCAAAAGCTAGTTAGGATACCAAAAAGCTCACAAACAAACCAGGGTTAGCATTAGTGATAATCATATTAAAACATGAAACCCTAAAATGCAATTTATTAAAAAAAAACAGAAGCAGAAAGTCATACGACACGATTTGCCAGCTCATACGACAATCTTTCCAAGCTCGTGCGAGAGAGAAATGAGCTCATACTATACTTTAGGAAGCTAATACAAGTAAGAATGTATTATCATTCCAGCTCACAAAGAAGTTCATACAAGCCTGTAAAGGAGCTCGTACAAGAGTCCTGAATCAGACCCGAGCAAAGATGAATGTTGATGAAGCTTAAGAGGCCAAAAATGATCATTTCGGCCCCATGGTGGGCACCAAAATGTCGTTCCTGTGATGTGTGATACCTGCAGTTGTTACACAAACACTCAATAGATCATTAGAAGCATGGTTAATGAATTTAAAACAAAGAAATGATAAAACCATGACTAAGCAATTTATCGCCTCCTAATAAATGTGAGTGTGGATTTGCTCTCAGATCTTGATAAGAAAATTCCAGTGACTTGACTACACCTAGATGGAGGATTTAAGATGATAAAGATGCAATTAAGCTAGCAATGATAATGATTAAGCTACATGATTCAATGATTATTCTAGAAAATAAACTAGAATGATGCAATTAAGCTATAATAACAAAACTCAAATGATAAAGTAAGAGCTATTATGCCTATAGTAACAATGCATAAGATGCAAATAAGATGGGATCATTTGTGCTCCAACAAGAGGGCTATTTATAGGATTTCCAAGGCTAGGGGTGAGGTGGCAGGAATCAATGGTCAAGATTAAGTCTGAAGATATCAATGGTTGAATTGGAGGAGGTTGGAGAAGAGGTTGGTGGAAAAAGAACATCTATCATCTCTATGGTGACAAGTGTCAAGGAGATTTTCTCATGAGAGGGCAAGTGTCCAAGGAAAGGGGACATGATGGTTAGGTGGAATGGGTTAGGTTTAGGAATGGTTAGGTTAGGTGGTTAGAAGTTGAGAGAATTGAATTTAAAAATTCAAATAATAGGAAAATGCTAATTAATTTCAACAACTCATAATTAATTTGTTTTAATTAATTAGGGGATTTCAAGAAATGAATTTGATGGGGGAGAATTAATTAATTAAGGGGACCATTGAAATGAACCTATTAAGTAAATCCTTAGATTTATTAATAAGTAGATGAGTGGGAGAATATAATCAAATTGCTAATGAATTTAATTAAATTGGGAAGGAGGATTAATTAAATAATTGCTTATTTAATTAATTATCTTCAGACCATTTTCAGGTGTCTACAATAGTCACTGTTATAGTTATATGTTAGATTTATATGAGGCCTAATATGGTCTCAGTCAGCTGATCTTGATGGTATTTTTTTTATACTTGTTTCTATCTCCATTTCTAATATAAAAAAAATATTGTATAAAGATTAATATATTAATTATAAATATGGAATGTATTGGAAGATTGTTGGGTGCGTTGTTAGAAGTGGATGAAGATATTATTAAGAATGACTCCTATTTGTATGCTATGATTAAGATAGCAACAGTCAAAAAGGTTCCTTCTGCCATTTACCTCAAGGCTGGTGGGAGGAGCTGGAAGCAACAAGTTGAGGTGTAACTTCCCTCTCCTTGTAGGGAGAAAGGGGAGGCTAAGGATCATGGTGTATAGGTCTGTTCTGGGATTGGTAAATCAGCCAAAAAGTGGGTTCAAATTGTGGGAGATCGTAAGGTGGTTACGACAACCGTTTCTCCAGAGCAGGAGATTCTCCAGAAATCAAATGCGCCTAGGGAATCTAAGGGTGATGGCAATTCAGGAGAATGTTTAGGGGTAGGAAGAAGTGCAGTGAAGGATGGGGAGAAAAACCCTCTATTCACGAAGAATATTTCTCTAAAGAAAGGTTGTTTAGATACAAAAATTGAATATGATAGGGCATCCGATGATGATTCCTTTCAGGAGGATGTTTTTAGGATCAATGATAGTCCCAGAGATACTGAGAGGAGGGGGGTGAATCAGTATCTAACCGGTTAGCATAATATTTAAACTTATCAATAACTTTGCATCCCAAAATAGTGTACCAGTAAATAAGAATTAATATAGCAAATAAGAATAATAGAGACAGCATAGAGAATAGACCATAACATAAGATATTTAACGAGGAAACCCAGTATGGGAAAAACCCCGGTGGGATTTATGACCCACAATATTCACTCACTAGCCAATGAATAAATATTAATTACAATGAGGGGCTTGCACATGCAGGAAGGCCAATTACCTAGATCTCACTACTCAATAAGAGTCTCACTGACTACAAAAGTAGATTATGAAATCCAATACAATGTATTGCTTTAACTCAACATAAACTATGCTAGGTTTAGTACCGGTTTAAGCTCATTCTCTAACCAAAACCTTTCGCTATCAACTATTTCTCCTTATACAATAATTTTCTACCATATATCATCTATGCCATTACATTCCATTCTATTTTCTACCATTCTCTACAAAATGACTTATAAGATCTCATACATATAAATGAGTCTTTTACAATATGCCATGTCGGCTTTACAAAAGATAATTAAATTTAAATGCAATAAAGAAAAGTTTATTCCCTATCAGCTTGGGTGTGGGTATGCATTGTTGCCATTGTCGGTGAAGTGTTAGCCAGTGTATGTAGATGTCTATTTCCAGTGTCAGTAACTTCTGGTGGCTTACCAGATGAATGTCGGTGGGTTGCCAGATGGTTGCCAGGAGGTTTTCCATTAATGAAAACATCAACCATTCTCATAAGAGTGTAGAATGCCAACAATCTCCCCCTGTGGCATTGATGGAAACACTCATGAGAAAAATCCAAAAGTTGTTCCAAAAATTGAAGTCCAAAAAGATTACCAAAAAAAAGTGCTCCCCCTGAGCAAATCATCTCCTCTAAATAAATATTTTTCTCTCCACTACCCCCCCTTTGACATCAATGACAGAGGCTATCAAAAATAGTCAAATGACTGCAAAAATTTCACCTCAAAGTTTGTAACCACTTGGTAACAATCTGAAATATGTCTGCCAAAACCAAATTAATGCTCTGCATGAATTTGAACTTGTTGTCATTTAGGGTGGCTTCAGTCTATTGGATCATGCTGGTGAGATGATGCATGTTCTCTTTCGGTGATCTTTCTCCCTGAAGTAATGCCTTTGATATTTCATTTCTTAGAGAAATAAGGTTGTCCAACTTAGGACCAAGTTTACATTTAAGCTCTCTGGCATTAGACTTGATCCTTTCCTTCTCTTTCTCAAATTTCTCCAATTTCTCCTCAAAACGTGCCATTTCTAGCTCAATAACTGACATAGGTTTGGATGAACCAATTAAGTTATCAGCTATGTCATCTATTTCCTTTTGTACTATGCTGATTTCCTTTTCTATGTCCCATGTCAAAAGATGTGGTTTGCATGTTTCTCTGTACATCTCTTTATATTCCAAAATTGTAGAATTCAGTGCTGGTAATAGTGTATTCATGTGTTTTGTTCACTTCTTTATTGTGTCGTCAAAGAATTTGTCCTTCTCCTTTTCAACTTTCTCTTTGAAGGTGTCCTCATTCACCTTATCAACCGTTATTACATTGTCAGCAATAAATTTGGACAATGTGTCCAACTTACCTAAAGAATCCTTAACATGATCTATGTTACATTTCGGTGCAATCAATTTAAGGATTGCAATGGTGTCATCAATTGCCTTGTAGGCCAATGCATTACAACCTGTTATCTTCTTAATCAAATCCAAAAGTACCTCAGTGACATTTGTAGGTCTAAATTCACTTGATGAAGTACTGGATGTCTGACCAATTACCTTTACTACATCTGTGCTTTCAACATTGGTGACCATTTTGCTTGTGTCTACCTCTGGTGGATTAGTCTGAGTTTGTATTTCAACCTATAAGGGTTTCTCTCCCTCAATATGTACCTCTGCCTCTGTAGGTTTCTCAGTATGCACAATTGTTGGTATCTCAGTCTCAGTAGGTTTCTCTATGTCAGCAACTATACCTTTAGTATTCTTCCTAGTATCCAATGGTTACTCTGTTGGTAATGATTGTTTTGTCAGGATCTCAACCTCAACAGTCTCTACTGGTTTCTCTGTAATGTTACCACTATCAATATTATCATTCTTAACCTTTGTACTATCCTTGTCCACAACTATATTCACTTCCTGAGTGTCCACATTCATGGTGAATAGAATCTCAGATTCAGGATTAGTGTTATCATGTGCAATACCTTCAGTGGCCATAACCGGTGGATCATCAGAATGTACCGGTGTAGTCTCCAAAGGTGGTGGTGGTAAATTATCTGTGATCTTGATGTTTGGAATACCACCAATTTTACCTTTCCCTTTGTCCTTATCCTTCTGATATACTTTGAATGTTTTCTTTGGCCAGTTCAATTCCTGTTATTTTTCCTTTTCCACAAAAAATATATCCCATTTATCAGTATTCTCCTCTACAATCTCATTTACTCTTCCTTATATTAAACTTACTTGCCGGTGACCACTTGCAAAAATGGATCTGTTAGCCTCACGAATCAGATCATCAATTTCCTCTTTTGAGTTAACCGGATATACAGCTAGAAGTTTTTCAACTTTAAGTTTCTTATCCAATTCCATCACTGCTATCCTTTTTGCATCTAAGCTACTGTATAGATCATTAGGCAAGTCATCCACAACCTCAATTTAAACTTTCTTATATATATCCAGATATAAGATAATACTATTCTCAATGCTTTCCTTACCTAAATCATTGAATGTGTTATACAGTTTACTCACATTAGTCAAATTACCATCATCAGTTATTTCATTTAACAAATCATTTAATGAAGGGGTGACCAACTTTTGTTTCTTCTTAGGAGTTAGTTTCATAGTCGGTTGCCTTACTGCCTATTATTTCTTCCTCAATGTCCTTATTCTTTTGGGTGAAGGAGAGGGTACTGATGAAAGTTTTCTCTTCCTTTCAACTCTCTTTAATATAGCTTCCTTGTTACTATCGCTATCAGTTGCAGAAGATGTGTTAACCGATGAGATGTGAGCCTTTGGTTGCAGTCCTTCAAGGTCACTTGCCATTATGCCAGTAATGTTCATGACATCTTCTTTGATCTCTTTTACCTTTTTAGAAGCATTCCTTACGTAAGTTTCCCTTTTCTTCCTTTGCTTTTTCATTTTCACATCTTTCTCAATGGTTTCAACACTTCCAAAGAATTTTTCAGCTGGTTCTCTTGGTGCATCAAGTAATGACTTTGCATAGGTTTCCAAAACATGTAAGTGAACTTCATATCCCATTTCTATTACCCAGACAGTCCTAGGTGTGATTGCCTCCATCCAAGTCTCATCCTTCTTGATAACAAAACAAATTTCTTTGTCATATTTGTCTACAATACTCTATGGTATCCTTTATCTATTTTTCATCGTTGATTTGAAGAGTCTAAATACTCAGATATGTTCTTATACTTATCAGTTCCCATACCAGTGAAAGCTTCCTATAATTGTTTTCCTACCGGTGTGTCGTATCCAAAGTCTTTCAGTCCTGTACTGGGAATTTCCTTAGTGAAATACAATATTAAGCATACTAAAAGATTACCAAAGTGAAATGTCCCTTTCTTATCTCCTTTGATCTTTTTCAAATTATCAATGTGTTCATCTTTCAACCACTCACACACATCTATCATTGCAATGTTATTAACCATTTCATAAGCACTATTAATGCAAAGACTAGAAACTGAATTAAGCCTGTTTGCATGTGTAATCTTGTAACCTAACACCATACTTATGAATCTCACATTGATGTCTTTGATATCATTTACTCTCAGTGACCTACTATCTGATGTTGCTCCAATTAGGATCATCACTTTGTTGTTAGGAACTTTCTTTGTTTTGTCTGGTATGTTGTCAGTGGAGGGTAAACCTGTTATTGCCCTAATTACTTGACAGGTTATTTTGCAGATAGAGTCCAACCATAGAAATTCTCCATGTGCCCTGCTTAGAACAATTTTCACTACATCTTCCAAAAATTTAGAGATATTCAATATCTCAACAAAACCTAAAGTCTCCACAATTTTGTGTTCAGGTTTGACAGTGCCATTGTCATCACAAATTATGGTTATAAACATTTTCAACAATTCCTCATAACCTAATTCTTCAATGTTGCAGTGTATGTATATCCTAGGGTCTTCAGCATATGCTACACCTTTAGGAATTTTTGAAAATGCTCCTATGGAATCATCTTGCTTAGCTACTTTGGGAATTATTTTAAACACGAGCCTAGGGAATTTTATATTTCCACAACAGTAGGATTCGCAATAAAATTAGGAGCAGAATAAGAAGCAATTTGAAAAATACCTTTAGCTTCCTGACAATATCTGAATACTTGAAAGAAATTGCTTCACACCTTTGCCTTGAATGCCTTCACTCAGTTTTCACACTCACAACTAATTTTAATGCTCGGTGAATAAAAAATGAGGGAAATCGGATGATCTATAATGACTTTTCTCTCAATAGCTGCATTAAATGCTCATCAGTTAAGTGAAAACTTAACACATCCACCGGTAGAGAAGAAATCTAACTTCTCACCATTGACCAAGGGTGATCTGCATTATATCCAGTTTGTTGCAATACCTCGAAAGGATTATTTCTTAATTCGATGTAGAATCTCCTGCCGGTGGAGTATTACTCTGTTCTACCAGTGTAGAGATGGTTTCATCAACATTTTCATCTCTCTTCTTAATCTATTGTTTTGAAAATTCTTGTTTTACCTCATCTACCTTTTCTTTGCCTTTCAAAATAGATCCTTTATTGTTTGTCGTTGAAGTCTTGCTTCTACAAAATTTTGCAATATGTCCAATTTTGTTACAAGCATAACAAGTCACGTTATTCTTCTAAATAGTTGTTCCATATCCTATGTTAGTTTGTGTTCTGCATTGATTAGATAAGTTCCGAAATCTTCCACAAACATAACATTTTCTGAATTATGACCAACTTTGTTGCATTTAGAACATTGACTGGTGGGTGCATTAAAGTTCTGATTGTTTCTGAATCTACACTGATTTTCTCTATGATCATAATTGTTACAGTTAAAGCATTTCCCATTAAATTTATAAGCATTAGGTTGTCTTACTAGTTTACTGTGATCAAAATTGTTTTTAGTACTAGAAGTTTCTCCAGCTTCAAATCCAAGTCCATTAGGTTGTAGACTTTTCAGCTTCTCATCAAGTTCCTCTGAACTCTTCTTGAATTTTTCTTTGTGTTGATTTTCAGTAGCCAACTCATTTTCCAGAATTTCCATTTGTCTCATAAGTTCATCTTTATCATGTTCCATGTGAATCAAATCTATCTTCAACATATCATTCTCATGACTAAGTCTTAGATTTTCAGTTCGAGCATCATTGAGTCTTCTATCCAAGTCTTCTTCATTTTTCTTCCTGTCTTCAATATCTTTGCATAACCTCAGTCATATCTTGTATTTCATTCTTCATGTTACCATTCTCTATTCTCAACTTGTTCACAAGTTCATTAAGAGTTTCTTTTTCATCATCATCACTCTGCATCTTCTCATGAATTTCTCTTCTTTTATTTCTTGCTATAGTAAGGTTCTCCTGAAGTCCTCGAATGAATTCCTATGCAATACTTAGATCATCTTCAAGTTTGATATTATTCACTTTTTTTGCATCATAGTATACAAGAGCTCCTTCCAATTCTTTTCTTCAGTTCTCCATCTATACCGATGTCAGAATCTTCCTCAAGTTGTTAGACTTTTTAAAATAGAGGACCAGGCTCTGATACCAATTGTTAGGATCAATTATAGTCCCAAAGATATTGAGAGAGGTGGGTGAATTAGTATATAACCGGTTAGCAGAATATTTAAACTTATCAAGAACTTTGCATCCCAAAACAGTGTACCGATAAATAAGAAATAATATAGCAAATAAGAATAACAGAGACAACATAGAGAATACACCATAACACAAGATATTTAATGAGGAAACTCGATGTGTGAAAAACCTCGGTGGGATTTCTGACCCACAATATTCACTCACTGGCCAATGAATAAATATTACTTACAATGAGGGGCCTGCACATGCAGGAAGGCCAACTCCCTAGAGCTCACTGCTCAATAAGAGTCTCACTGACTACAAAAGTAGATTATGAAATCCAATACAATGTACTCCTTTAAATCAGCATTAACTGTGCCAGGTTCAGTACTGGTTTAAGCTCATTCTCTAACCAAAACCTTTCGTTGTCAACTATTTCTCCTTATAGAATAATTTTCTACCATATATCATCTATGCCATTACATTCCATTCTATTCTCTACCATTCTCTACAAAATGAATTACAAGATCTCATACATATATATGAGTCTTTTATAATATGCCATGTCGGCTTTACAAAAGATAATTACATTTAAATATAATAAATAAAGTTTATTCCCTGTCGGCTGGGGTGCCGATATGCATTGTTGCTGCAATTGAAGTGAAGTGTCTTTTAGTGTATGTAGATGTCTATTGCCAATGTCGGTAACTACTAGTGGCTTACTAGATGAATGCCAATGGGTTAAGAGATGGTTTCTAGGAGGTTTCCCATCAATGACAACATCAACCATTCTCATAAGAGTGTAGAATGCCAACAGATGTTTTGGACAATCTAGACTAGAGATGTATTAGGGAATCCGCTAACATTCTGCTAGGTAAGGCCAAGGGGATTTGGGAGAGAAGATCAAACAAACAGAGAAGAGAAGGTAGAGCCAAGGAGAAAAGCATCATTAATGTCTTTGAGTTTATAAAAAAAGACAAGGAATTCGAGGCCTCCCTTGGTGAGAGATGAAAATCACCACTTGGAATGTCAAGGGCCTTTTGGCCCCTGACAAGAAACGCTTGGTTAAATGAGCATTGCAAAGACTAGACAGTGATATTGTATTATTCCAAGAAACATTGATGTCATTCCAAAGAATGATAAATACACTTGGACCAATAGGAGAGAAAATTTTTCAAGAATTTTAGAAAGGTTGGGTATATTTCTTGTAGGGCCCTTTTGGATGGATTTTGCTTTCAACTTGGATTCATGTATTCTCCCTTTATTGCTATCAGATTATTTCTCGGTTCAATTAAGATCCTAGGAAGTCAATAATAATTACAAAGGGAGTTTTAGGTTCCATAGTATGTGGTGGAGAGATAAGGATTTTCTGCCAAATGTAGAATCATGGTAGAAAGAAAGTGATATTTTTCTCAGGCACCTCGAGCTTTTTCTTTGTTAAAAGGATCAAGATGGTTTAGAAGAAAATTAGAGAGTGGAACAAGGTCTCGTTCAAGAATATTTTTTTTGAAAAGATCAGAGTAGAAACTAAGTTAGATAACCTGAACAAATTTATCATCTCAGTAGGTATGTTCAATGACGAGTTTGTTAGAGAAAAACAACTTAAAAGTGAACTGTCAGAACTCTTGCTCAGAGAAGAAATTTTCTTGCGAGATAAATCAAGGGAACATTGGATCAAAGAAGGAGACTTGAATACAAAATTTTTCCATGCTTCTATCAAGGCCAAAATAGCTAAAAACCGGATTGCCCATATTCAAGATAATTTTGGAGTGTGGTAGGAGGAGGCAGAGGACATAGAAGAAATAGCAGTGAATCAGTTCAAAGCTTTGCTAGGGGATGGTTGTATCAATGTTGTCCAGATTCCTTCTCCCATGTTGGACATCATTCCCAGAATACTTTCGGACAAAGATAATGTTCAGTTAATGCGACCCTTCTCATTGCAGGAAATTAAGAAGGCCACATTCAATAGTCCCCTTTCAAAGCTCTTGGGCCCGATGGTGTGACAACGAAATTTTTCCAAAAGTGCTGGGGATTCATGGGTGAAGATATTTTCAAGGTGGTAGAAGAGTTCAATAGGAAAGGTAAGTTTTTTAGAGAATTGAACATCACGGTCATAATATTGATCCCCCAAAAGCAAGATTGCTCGACCATGATGGATTTTTGACCAATCTCTTTGTGCAATTCATTGTACAAGATTGTGTCAAAGGCTTTGGGAAACAGATTGAAACCTCTGCTCAATAAGATCATCTCAACTGAACAACATGGTTTCGTTCCTGGTGGAGAAATTGTGGACAACATCTTGATAGCAGGGGAGACCATCCATTCTATGCAATCAGTCAAGAGTCAAGGTATGATTATTAGATTAAATGTTAGCAAGGCGTATGATAGGGTTACGTGGTCCTTTCTGCTTGATGTTCTTCTTCGGTTTTTCTTCGATAAAAATTTGGTGCAATGCATTAAGTACTGCGTATCTTTAGTTAATTTCTCTATTATTGTGAATGGTTCTGTGTGGATTTTTCTAGGCTACTAATGGGTTGAGACAAGGTGACCCCATGTCTCTCTTTTTATTTGTTCTAATGGCAAAAGTATTGGGGAGAAACATTAAAAAGTAGATTATTCTGGGCCTCTCGAGAGGGATCTCCATTCATAAAAATATGGAGCTTGTCTCTCACTCTCAATTTTATGATGATACCATCCTCTTTGGGGAGGCTTCAAAAAGGAAGGCAAAATCTATCAGAAGGGTGCTTGATTCCTATGAGTCATGCTCTGGCCAATGTATGAACAAGAACAAATCAATGGTGTTCTTCCAAAACACTAATAGAAGGCACAAGTCTAAAATCACATAAATATTGGAGTTTGAGCTAGGTGATTTTCCAATTACTTATCTTGGCATCCCACTCTTTGCAGGAAGAGTTGACAACAAATTGTGGGAAGAGGTGATCAACAAATGCCAACACAAAGCGATGTCCTGGAAAAATAGGTGGTTGTTGTAGGCCAGGAGAATTCAAATGATTAAGGCAGTATTATTGGCCATCCCCACTTATTTGATGTCTTTTTATAGGTTAAGTACTAAAGCTTCCCTGGCTCTCGATGAATTGCTTAAGCAATTCTTGTGGGATGGTTCAAAGGAAGCCAAAAGGATTCTTTTGATTAATTGGGACACTACCTATATGATCAAGGATGAAGGAGGGGTAGGACTAAGAAAGATGAATTTACAAAATCTGGCTTTAGGAGCCAAGCTGGCTTGGAAGATGTAGAAATCCCCTTAGAAAATTTGGCGCAGAATTTTGGTTGTGAAATATCTTGATTCCAATTCTCCCGACAAAATTTTGACAGTGGCCAACTCAGCAAGAGGTTCTCCATTTTGGAAATTCATTTGGGAAAGCCGCAAGATGCTCATGAAGCATCTTACCTAGAATATTGGCAATGGTAAAAAAGTGAGATTTTGGCATGGCTCTTGGAATGGGGATGAGCCAATAGCAGACATTTTTGAAGATAAAGATTGGGTCAACTAGATTGAAGCATCTGTTGGGCCATGGGTGGTTGATTATTTTCAAACTCTTCCCAACCTGTCCTCTGTGACATGGAAGAGAATGGGGGAATGGCATCAAGAAAATCACAAATAGCTCTCAGATGTTCTTCTGAATAAAAAGGTGTTCCCCTCAGATGATGAAGATAGCCTGCTCTGGAGTGCATCCAAATCGGGGGACTACAGAGTCAACCTTGGTTATGAGCTTCAGAGGAAGAGAGAGAGGAATGGTAATTGGACTTCAATCTTGTGTTGGGGCAAGTGGCCTCTACTAAAAGAAGGGGCCTTTCTTTGGATTGCTATTCATGATAGAATTCTTATTGAAAGTAGATTGAAATCGATTGGGATCTTGGGCCCAAATTGGTGCACCATGTATAAGCAACAAGAGGAATTACCAGATCATCTCCTTTATTGATGCCCATTCGCCAGTCAATATTGGGATTGGCTTGTAGACTTGTTGCATTATTCCACCGTAAAAAATCTAACCTTAAAGGACTTTCTCTCATCTTGGCTGACCAAAGGTAGATTCTCTAAATGGGGAATACTTTGGATCATTAGTCCTTCTATGCTAGTCTGGCATATTTGGAAGGAATGTAACAGGAGGATTTTCAAGGAAGAAGCATTGGAAGTACATGTCCTTTTGGTTAAGATTAAGAGTGTGATAGAGGAAGTCGTCAATGGTAGAATCCAATGGGTGAATTACAAATTTCTAGTGAAGTGGGATTTTGATATGGAGAAATCTTGGTCCTTCAAGCAGATTAGTGATCACAAATTAAATGATAGAAAAGCACACAGGAAAAATGCCTCATGGTAGGCCCCACCGGCAGGTTGGAGTAAATTAAATTTCGATAGAGCTAGTAGGGGTAATCCTGGTCAGAGTGGTGTGGGATATATCATCAGAAACAAGGTTGGGGAGGTGGTGCATGCCCTTTTGGGCTCAGCTGGCATAGCTACCAACAACGTGGTAGAGATTGTTGTGTTGTAGGTAGGGCTTCAGTAGTGTGTTTATAATGGGATAGATAAACTTATTATCAAAGGAGATTCTTAGATCATCCTCAATGGTGTGTCCAAGTCCGTATTCCAAAATTGGTGGTTGGCATCCTGGATCTCAAGGATAAAATCTCTTTTGAATCTTCTAGGATAGTATCATATTCGACACATGTTTCGGGAGGGAAACAAAGTCGTGGACCACTTGGTGAATATGGGGATTGAGGAGGGTTCTGTCAGAGAATTTGGTAGGGCTGAGTCCATGCCGATTATACTTCAGGAGATCATATCCATGGACAAGGGATCAATCATGAGGACAAGAGTTGGATAGTTGGGTTATTTTTGATGGCGTAAGCAGAGGGTGATGGGTTCCCTAGATGGATTTTAGTTGATTTCAAGGAAGATCAGGAGGTGATTTGGTAAGTTTTCTCTCATGTCAGTACATATGGAATCAAGTTGCCTGACAGACATATCGTTCCAAGCTTCCTTGGATGGGGTGGTGTTGATGGTAGACGAACAAAGAATTTTATTTATAGAGCCATTCTTGGCCTCTCTTCTAGAATAAGGGAGAATGGAAAATCATTTAGGCATCATTTGCAAGTGTGTTAAGACTTCTAGATTGGAGGAAACACCTGAGGAGCAGGTTGAGTGACTGTTTATAAAAGCAAATGAGCAGGAGAAAGACACGACAGTCAACATTCTGGGACCTGACTACTAGTCTCGGGGTCATGTCCACGATGATCGGTTGATGGAATAACTATTCCAGCCAATCATTCAGGTGTTGGGCCACGCTCTATCGGTGAACGACATTCTATTCAGGACGGTGGAGGAAGGGATTTACCTAGGGGTAATGAGAGCTTTGGATGGGATAGTCTTCGATCCTATAGATGGGTGCATGCTGGGTTATTTCTATTTGCAGGCAGAAGGGAAAAAGAAGAAGATGCAGAAGGCTTGGTCCATCTTCAAGGCTGGCACTATGAAGGAAAACAACATGGAAAGGTTTGAAGCCTTCCTCTAGGAATATGTTGATCTCTTTCCTGAAGGAGTAGGAGATAGGCTGGTGGTAATGGGTAATGGGATTAAGTATTTGTATAACTGATCCCCTTGGGATGTAGTTTAAGGAGTGCACCTGCTTCACCCTTTGTAAGTTTTCTAGTGGAAATATAATGGGTACTGCCCCCTAGGTATAACTTGCTTTAAAAGAAAAATAAACAAAATTAATTATAAATAATTTATTAATAATAACATTACCCAAAATATATAATTAAAAAATATATTATTAATAATTATATTAAATGTTTTCATTAAATAATTATAATTCAAATTAAGATTATTTTTTTAACTTTATGATTATAATTTAAATAAATGATTATAACTTAATTTATATGATTACAATTAAAATTAGGTTTATAATAAGAGCTAGTGTTAGAATAAGGGTTAAGGTTACAGTCAAAAATAAGGTTCAAATTATTTATAAATTAGGATTAAATTTAGGCTTAGAGTTAGATTGAAAACAAGGGTTAAAATTTTAAAAATTAGGATTAGAGTTGTATTTAATGTCAGATTTAGAGTTAGAATTAGATTAAAAATTTGGAGTAGGGTGCAAATTATGTTAAGATTATTATTAAGGTTTGAATTAGTTATAGATATTATTGTAATTTTATAAATATGTTATAATTAATGGGCACTCTCTATTATTTTATTGCAAGCATATATTATCTCAAATTATTATCCAATCTATGTTTAATTTTGTTTATAATTATTGCAATACTAAACAGGCAAGTAGTAGCAACTATGTGGCACTTGTTATAACTCATGACCTAAAAATTTAATGACCTAAATATTATTAGGTGAACTAAATATTATTTTAGTGACCTAAAAATCTGCCTTAAAAAACTTATGTAAAAAGTGGATCCATCTAGAAATAAGATGCAAATTATTTGAGTCAATTAGATTGAAGAAAATCAATTTCTTTAATTGAAAAACTTAAAAATCATTCATCTTGACTATTGAAAAATTAAAAAAAAACCATCAAAAGAAAAAATTCGTAGATATAATTGATGGAAAAACAATGTGATAATAACGAGTTAATCAAAATTTGACCCAAGAGATCACAATGACAAGTACTAATAAGATGAACATAATAATAAAGTAAGATAAAACATTAAAAAAGGTCATTAAAAGAACATTCAAAAATAAGGTCAGTAGAATAATCAACAAAGAACAAAATATTTGAAAGCAAAAACATCTACCTAAATGTAAAAAAAGGTCTTTATGTTAATCACTTGACTCACTTTGTTGACAAGGATAAGGAAAATATAACTATTTTGGAGTAGCAAGATGTTAAATTATTTGACAAGTTGTTGGTCAATGAAAACCACTATGAGAATAAATTCTTGACTCATGAAGAAGAACACAAACATATCCCTATTTTGGATCTTGGAGAGTTTGAGGTTCATGATTTTTCTCATCAAGATGAACATGATAAAATGATCTTGATGTTTCTATAAATATTTCAAAGAGCTACTATGAAGTCAAAATTAGTTCTCTAATGTAGGAAAGTAGAGTTCAAAGAATAATTATTGCGGTATGAATTAAGAGTATTTTGTTCAAACTTACATGTCAAAAAACAGTTTTTGAAGAAAAAAATCATGAAAATCACGAGTATAGTATGTTTCCATAATATTAGTCACTAGAAATGAGTCCTTCCAATCAACAAGATGATATAGAATTAGTCTATAAATGATGACCAACAATATAATTTAAAACTTTTCCCTTCCACAAGAATGTCCTATTAGACATCTAGCTTGGTTGGAGGCTAACAAAACATCACAAATCATGCTTAGTTATAAGCATGAAGCTGAATATCTAGAAGATAGTATTCAACTTACCTATCCAATTCAAAAGAATAACACGTACAACCAACATGAATTGGCAAGTGAGTTCTTTTACATTCCTGAAGAATACTTGCCACTTGTTAATAACTAATCCTTTCTTTATCTCTTCTTGGTTGTTCATATGCATGTGAAGGATCCCGAGTTTATTAGAAAAGGATTTATTTTTCCCAACCAATCAATGGTTTTGTTTGAGAAATTCTCACGTTGGTTAGTGTTGATTAGGATAGATTTTCACGTTGAATAAGTGTTGTTGGATGTTGTAGTTTTTTCTTTCTTCCAAGTCTTGATGCACAACTAGTTAGGTATTTTTCTAGTATAACTTTTAGGTAGTTGTTGTTTGTCTTTTATTTTGTTGATTGATTAAGAAGTATTAAAATTGTTTTTCAAGTCTCTACTCTTCTTTTTCAATATAATTCAGGTCTTTAATGACCTATTTTCCAATTGATATTCAAGCTAATAGTCATTGAAGCATAGTAGACAAGCATCCAATATAGGATGCCAACAATGTTAATATTTAGCCACAAATAATCATTTAGAAAGTTTCAAAAGATTTTATAAGATCACAAATTCTTATTCATAGATTTTTAGGAGTCTTAAATCATGTTTCCCCAAGGAAAAACTAATTTGTAAGGGCTCTTAGACTCTCCAAAGATGAAATATTTATTTATTGTGACAATTCATATGCAAAGTCTTGGGTGCTAAAATATATATATCAAAAATTGCCACATATTGTAAGAGATTATACTTTTTTATGATACTTCTATCCAAGTACTTGATTGTTCAATTTATTTAAAGTATTTTAAAAAGGATTAAGCTAACTGGAAAGAAGACCGTCTTTATTTTTGTGAACAATGTATTTCCTACTACTGGCTTCTCCCTTCTCTCTATCTAAGCATCGAATAAAATATTTTGGTATATAGATATATGCATTCTTGTTTGTAGTGATTCGTTTTGGAGGATTCTCCAAAACTTACATTTTGGCTTTATTATTGCGTGGAAATTATTTCGCTATTTAATAACTAACATGTTGGATTTCTAGTAATTTCATCATTATAAGATGGCACAAAGATGAAGAGAAAATGCAGTTAGCTATGATGATTTGATTCCTGACTGCTACTTAAATTGAACAAAATAGAGTTGGCACTAAATGACTTTTGTTGTATTTAGAACTTGAAGATTCCCTATCACTCAATTAATCTATTAGAAAAAGACTATAATTATTTTTAGTTATAACTATTAAATTATCTGGTAAACATCTTTAATCTTATTAAAGAAAACATACTGTATTGGATTCATTTGTAAACAAGAAATGAAACAAATTGTTTAAAAATATGAATGAATTCTATTATTTCTTAAATAATTTATTTGAATGTGTTCTGAAAATATATTTTGTTTGTAAGGCATTTCATTTTCTAGTGATGAATATGATAATTTTAGGTTTAATATGGATTTACAAGATTAAATTCAATTTTGATTAAATAAGATCAGATAAATAATTATTTTAGCTCTCTGTGATAAATATTTTCTTAGCTCTCTGTGGGTAGGCAGCCTTGGCCGTTGGATTGGAAGTATTTTATACAAATCTCAGTTACCATTTCAGCCGGCTAGATGCCCAGTCCATTGTTCATTTTCAAAATGGTCTTGGTTTCATATATTCACCACAAAAAAACGTGGGACTGCAACATAAGATAGCCAGGATACAAGTCTGGAATGTTTTAAGATAAGAATTCGTGTTTTGATTGGAAGTTTGGATTTCAAATACTTACTATATAGTATTCATTTAGATTGTTTATGCTTGTAAGGTGATGATATTGATTCTCTTATTGACTCTATTGATTTCGAAAATGTAAAAGCTTCCTTGTTATATCTAAAACAATACCAATAAAAGATCAAACTGTCATTTGTTCACCATTTGATGTTCAAGTAAATCTAAAACGTTTTGAATCAACTTTTATCTTAACCACTGCATAGCTTCTCAAGTGCCATATCTTCATCTCCTCTCAACTGCTGTAGAGCATTTCTGACTACATTCTCATCAAAACCCATTTCATCCATTCCTAGTACTTTCCTCTTTGCAAAAGATTGTGTACAACGGCGTGCAGTGACCAAGAATTTTGGATAATCATTCAAGTATTGCTGTGCCACCATGGCGTTCAGGTGTTGAAAGCAAAGCTTGTAGAGAAATTAATGTGGTTTTCAAGGTTAGAGCTGGGCTCCACTGGTTTTTAAGATATCCAGGCATATTGCACTATTTTGGCTACTGATATTGGGATGCCAAACTTTTGTTATAAATTGCATCTTTGGTGGCTCAAATGGATACCCATCTGGCAAACTAATAAAAATATAGACTTCAATTTTATTGTATTATGTTTCTCTTTTCTCATTTATTAAATCTAAATTTCTTTGTAGAAAAGGACATTGGCGTGGAGTTTAGTGTAAGTTTCTTAATTTTTTCAAATTAGTTTTATGTTTTCATAGTCTCTCAAATAGAGCTTTTTTATTTATTTTTTATATAATATACCTATATATCTTTGACAGTTGAAGTAATTTAAAAAAATATTAATAGAATAACTATTTATTATTTTCAAGTGTAGAATAGAAGACTTTAAGTTTCATGAGGTCAAAGATAGTTTATGGGATATCAGATCCTATTATTTTTGTTTTTTCAAGTGTCAAAATTCTATGATTTAATTTTATAATGATCTCTCCCATTCTCTCAACCTTCTCCTTACACAATACATCTTTAAAAAATTTGTACTCTAAAATATAAAATATAAAATTGTCATCTCTTTACATAATACATCTTTAAAAAAAGTTGTACTATAAAATATAAAATATAAAATTGTCATATACTATTTGTCTAAATTTAAAATTATTGAAAAGTCCATAGAAGTTGAAACTACAATTAAAATATTCGCCATCATAAGAACTCATATCTCTCTTAGTATTACCCATGTAATCATATATAGCTTATTCATTAGCATTCTCAAATTACTTCGAAATATTCACTATGAAAATGATAAAACATATTTTTAATCTTCTTACAAGCAACGTTTAAGTTGTCAAGAATAATCTGAATGCTATTATAGTCTCTTTATTTTAAACTTTGTTAGAGTAGCTTTAGTCTCATAGCCACTTTATTTCAATATTGTTAGGAGTGTTTACGCACAATTTAATGATTGGAACATGGATGCCAATGTCTTCAATTGTACTATACTTGGACTACAATTCAAAATATAATATCTATATAATTTGTGTTCCCACATTTCATCTAGAGCATTCTAGAAAATGACACTTATCCCAATCTTCTAGAGCCTTCTTTTCTAGAGTATTCTACTAGCCTTCCTATGTTTCTCTAGAGTTCCTCAATTTTTAGAATATAATAACTACTCCCTTATACAAGAAAACTATAACATGCTTCAATATACTTTGATTCTATATAATCTAATCACTACTGTCTATTATATATTTTTGTCTTTATACCTTCTACTTGAATTTATTTATCTTTGTGTTTTAGATATTGTAGCATAGTAAAATCATACCCCCTTGCAATTTTTTACTGCATTTGGGTCTTCTCCTTAGTGTTTGCACCCCTTGGCCTAATTGAAGACTTGATTATGCTCATACACATGATAAACATCAAAAACTTTTATTTTACCCTTGTTATACACCTTGATCCTAACCTAAAATAGGGAAGGACCAGGGCGTGGTGTCATGGTCCTCCCTAAAATGGGCCCAATTTAAACCCTTTTTCACATTTCAAATTTGAGCAAGATTTCCCTCTCTATGTTAGCTCATGTCTGAAAATTAGTTAATTAATAGTAATATTTAATAAGTCGAGTATAGATGGAGAAACATGAGCGACGAAGATTGTATACCTTCTTAAAATATCTTTATGAATCTCTTTATGCATACTGTTGGGAATATGCCTCGAATTCTCTTAACCATGTACAATTTGATCAGAGTAGCCTACACCGATGGAGCAATAGAGTGTTACCTTCTTTTTTGTTGAACACTTTCTGATCAGTGTGACTTAGGCTGATGTCTTTCTCTCCATTGGGACAACTCTTGCCGATAAGCTCGGCTTCTCGGACCTGGTATCGGCTATCGGGAAGGGTTCATATTTGTTACACCAAAGTCTCGATGTGTTAGCTATATTTTGATTGGAATATGTTGCATATCGGCATAACAGGTTTTGAAGTCATCCTGATGACCCGATGAAGTCGACTTCGGTCATCGGGGTAACTTCGGCTATCGAAGGAGCCTTTTGGATGTTATGCCAAAACCCAATGGAGTCATTTTCAGCTATTGGGTTGACAAGATGGAAGCTACACCGAAGTCCGATAAGTCTACTCTCTCCTGTCTTGGAGTGCATTGCTCATCGGGGTAACTTCGCATATCGGGAAAGGCTGTTCGGTGTTGTGTCAAAGTCCGATGAGGTTGTCTACTAGTTATCAGGGATCGGCGAAGTGTTTCAAATGTCTTGTTGATGACATCATGGAGTCGCCTTCAGTGATCGGGTATCATCGGGAGATCGGATCTACCTGTTGAAGGTTATCTCGAAGAGCCAATGAAGCCAATCAGTTTTGGAGCCAAGCTATTTCAGAGCGCATTAGTAAGTTGTCTACGGTTCATTGGGAGATCGGAATGACATGTTTGTGGTATGTCCGATGGCCAATGGAGTGAAGACTGGTTGCCGATGTGTGATGAAACTAAAGTCCAAAAAGATGAGCTCGTAGTCACATTAGAAGTTTTTGTCAGTGCATTTGAATATGGGCCAACCTGACTTCCAGATGAATGTGGGATATTTGGTTTCCACGAGTTCATGAACCGACTGGCAGTCACTTGATGGTTAGACTTCTTGGTGGTTGGAGTGACTAATTGTCAGAGTGGCCAGAGGAAACCGAAATGCAGTTGGATGGATGGAAGACCGTTGGATTCCACAACGGTTATGCTTAACCGATACATTACAATCTTGCCTTATAAATATGTTTCTAGAACTGTAACCGATACTGAGATGAGTGAGAAGCTCAAAGTTTCATAGAGCAAAAGGCATGGAGTGTCATTGATGTATGATAGGAACTTCGAGATACTTTGTCTTGCTCAATGTGTGAGAAGTGAGAGAAGTTGAATGGTGGTTGAGCAGAGCAGAGTGAAATGATAGGTCTGGCCTGATCAGAGTAGAACGAAATGACTATGAAGGAATGCAGAGAGGCTACTTTGTTGTAGTCTTGCATGACTACAGTTTTGAGTGTTCTGCATGATGTTATAGTAGAGTTCCAAACTATGAGAATCTGAGAATGAATATCTGTAATTGCAGACTATATCTTTATTCTAACTTTTTTGTTGTAAATAAAGTAGTCTTGCAATTTGTTGGTGGGTTTTTTCCCGTAAGGGTTTTCCCACCTAAATATTGGTGATCTATCTCTGTGTGTTTGGATATGTTAATCATCTGTCTGTGTCATTTTAATGTGTTGCAAATAATTTTAAAAGGCATAATTTCTTAATCCCTTATTGAATTGACATTAAGAAGACATTCCGCACTGTGTTTTATTTACAAGTGGTATCAGAGCCTGGCCCCTTTTGTTATCCTTGTTGGGTAGGGTTATTGTTGTGTCAATTCTGGTTTCAGTGGGAGTTTAGTATAGCATCTATTTGTCTTATTTGTAGATTGAGATGGCGAATGCTTCTGGGTGAGTGGAGATCAAGAAATTAAATGGTGCGAGTTTTGAGTTGTGGAAACTCAAGATGGAAGACTTGTTGCTTGATATAGATCTATGGGGTGCTATGATTGTAACCGCTAAGCCTTCAGGCATGAGGCAAGAAGACTGGGATCTTGCAAATAGAAAAGCTAGAGGATTAATCAGACTCTATTTGGCAGACTCTATTTTGTTCAATGTCCATGAGGAGAAGACTGCTAATCTTCTATGGAAGAAGCTTGGAGACATTTATCAGGGAAAGTCTCTAGTAAACAAGTTGTTCCTGAGGAAGAAGTTATATTCCCTGAAGATGGATGAGGGTACATCTGTTGTAGATCATTTGAATATTTTCAACATGATCGTTGCTCAGTTAACCTCTGTAGGAGTCCAGATTGATGATGAGGATCGATGTATTCTTTTGTTATGTTCTTTGCCTGACTCACGGGATCATCTGGTAATGTCCATTACGAGTACAACAACCAAGCTCACAATGGAAGGTGTGGTTTCTTCGTTGCTGTCAGAAGAAACATGAAGAAAATCTTTTGAGATGGTCAAGGATTCTCTTGCTATTAGAGGCAATAAAGAGAACAAGAAGTAGGAATCCAAGTCAAAGAAAAGCTCCAAGACTCCTCGAAAGAAGTCCAAAGTGAAGTGCTGGAATTGTGGGCAGACTGGTCATATCTGAAAGGATTGCCGAGAGAAGAAGAAAAAAAGTAAGCGTTCTTCTGATTTTGGGTCCTCTCAGAATAAGGATGGAGATGCCTTTTGAGTTGCTTTGGCATGTCAGATATTTGTCGATGTTTAGTTCAATCACGATGCCATTAAGAATGGGTACCTTGGGTCTTTAGCAATGATGCAAATTCATCATGTATTGGTGAAAGTTCTTCATGTAACTAGAGATGTTAACATCTTGAAGATTCATAAGGGGTCTTTGTTAGAGATGTTGTAATCCTTAGTTAGAATGTTTTCATGTCAGGATATACTCTTGAGATGTATTTAGACTTTTGAGATAATGTGTTTATGTTAATATGGAGCATGTGATCTCTTTGGGTGAGATGTTTTAGATCATGGTTGTCATGTTTGAGTTCCTGATTCTGTAGTTGGAATTTTGACAATGATCTTGGTTCTATTTTTGTGGTTTGAGTACACTGATCATTTTCTTGGTACTTATGATATTGCAACTAATGGTGCTCTTGGAAACATGAAAACGTAGATGGTGCTGAGTTACAATGGGTAATAGGCTCAACTAAAAGGCATTCATCTGTGATAACACAGTTAGCATTTGGAAATGAAGAAAGGGTATGATACAGGGTGTTGTGAAGACTTGCTTGCAGGTTCTTTGTATACAGTTAGTATTGTGAATGCTTTTGGTACAAAGGTTTTATTTACTTCTATGAAATGTTGGCAAAAGGATCTTTTTCAATTCTAGCATTACCTATGCAGTGGGAGCTTCTTGGTGTGTATGTGATTGTCATTGCACTTGGATTTTGAGACTCTAAGTAATAGGTTGTATATGTTGATGATTTGAAGTTCATCTTGTTATATCTTGGAGGTATGTATAGTTGGATGTACTAGCACTTGCTGTGGGTTGTATTCTAGCTATATTTGTGACTAATGTTGACACATTTGATTAGCCTTGGGAATGTGATTTTTTTGTGTGCTGGAAGTTAGAGTTATGTTTTTCTCAATAGATAGATTCTATTTGTGTCTAGTGGCAGTGGCATGATAGAAGGTGAGAGTATCTATGGATGAGATGATACTTCTCTGCGTGTGTCTCACTGGTACACAAAGTAAACTGTATTTCCTAGTGGTTTGTGATTGAATGGTATATTAGCATTGATGGACTTTAGAAGTCCATGGCTCTCAGTGAAATTTGTATGTTTTTGGCATGGCCGACAGGTCTAGTGGATTCCTCGGCAAGTGGGAGATTGTTGGGAATATGCCTCAAATTCTCCTGACCATGTTCGGTTTGATCGGAGTAGCCTATACCAATGAAGTAGCAGAGTGTTACCTTCTT
Organism: Cryptomeria japonica; assembly: GCF_030272615.1. NCBI lineage: Eukaryota > Viridiplantae > Streptophyta > Pinopsida > Cupressales > Cupressaceae > Cryptomeria > Cryptomeria japonica. Next base: position 143,545,583 of record NC_081409.1, read on the forward strand.
GGTTGTTGAACACTTTTTGATCGGGTGACTTAGGCCAATGTATTTCTCTCCATCAAGAAAAATCTTGCCGATAAGCTCAGCTTCTTAGACTTGGTATCGGCTATTAGGAAGGGTTGATATTTCTTACATCGAAGTCCTGATGTGTTAGCTATCTTTCGGTTGGACTACATCGCATATCGGCATAACAAGTTTTGAATTCATCTCAATGACCCGGTGAAGTCAACTTCAGTCATCAGGGTAACTTCTGGATGTTATGTTGAAACTCGATGGCATCACTTTTGGCTATTGGGTTGACAAGATGAAAGCTACACCATAGTCTGATAAGTCCACTCTCTCCTGTCTTGGAGTGCATCACCCATCAGGGTAACTTTGCATATCAGGAAAGGTTGTTGGTGTTGTGCCGAAGTCTGATGAGGTTGTCTATTGGTTATTAGGGATCAGTCAAGCATTTCAGATGTCTTGCCGATGACCAAATGGAATCACCTTCAACGATCAGGTATCATTGAGAGACCGGGTCTACCTATTGAAGGTTATCCCGAAAAGCCGATGGATTTGACTGGTTTTGGAGCTGAGCTATTTTGGGGCACATTAGTAATTCATCTACGGTTCATTGGGAGATCGGAATAGCATGTCTGTGGTCTGTCCAATGGCTGATGGAGTGAAGACCGATTGTGGATGTGCGATGGAACCAAAGTCTAAAAAGATGAGCTCGTGGTCACATTAGAAGTTTATGTGGGTGTATTTGAATATGGGCTGACCTGACTTTCAGATGAATGTGGGATATTTGGTTTCCATGAGTTCATGAACCAAATGGAAGTCGCTTGACAGTTAGACTTCTTGGTGGTTGGAGTGATTAACTATCAGAGTGGCCAAAGGAAACTGAAATGTAGTTGGACGAATGGAAGACCGTTGGATTCCACAATGGTTATGCTTAACTGATACATTGCAATCTTGCCTGATAAATATGTTGCCAGAAATGTAACCAATACTAAGAGGAGTGAGAAGCTTAGAGTTGCATAGAGTAGAAGGCATGAAGTGTCATTGAAGTATGATAGGAACTTTGAGATGCTTTGTCTTGCTCGATGTGTGAGGAGTGAGAGAGGTTGAATGGTGGTTGAGCATAGTAGAGTGAAATGATAGGTCTGGCCTAATCAAAGCAGAACAAAATGACTATGAAGGAATGTAGAGGGGCTACTTTTTTGTAGCCTTTCATGACTATAATTTTAAGTGTTCTACATGATGTTATAGTAGAGTTCCAAACTATGAGAGTCTGAGAACAAATATATGTAATTACATACTTTATCTTTATTGTAATCTGTTTGTTGTAAATAAAGTAGTCTTGCAGTTGGGTGGTGGGTTTTTTCCCGTAAGGGTTTTCCCATGTAAATATTGGTGTTCTGTCTCTGTGTGTTTGGATATGTGAATCATCTCTTTGTGTCATCTTAATGTGTTGCAAATAATTTTAAAAGGCATACTTTCTTAATCCCCTATTGAATTGACGTTAGGAAGACATTTCCGCACTGTGCTTTCTTTACACATACACATGCAGTCTCATTAGTCTCTGAATTGAAGAATGTGATTTCAGGTCAATGAAGATAGTTCCCTTAAAACAGTTTGCAATCAAATTCAAAGATGGAAAAGATGCTCATTGAATTCAAAAACATAGTTTTTTCCTCAATCCTATTTTATAGAAATAGAAGCAACAAACAATGAAGCACACAATTTGTTAAACGGTTTTCCAATTTCATGTTAATTTAAATTTCATTTCAGCAACATGCTGCACTTACCGTCCTGCCAATACGGTGCTACCCATTTAAACTTTGGGTTATGAAATTTCTTCCCTAAAATGTCAACGCATCGAAATATGACTACCTATTTCAACTCAATCTATTTGCCAAAAATTATGCCAGAGAAGGCACTCTACAACTAGGGTTGATGTGGATCGTATGTGTGGAGGAGGCGTAAGACCTCCTCCATGGTGGTAAGAATTTCTTCTTATGTCCTTCTTATTTTTGACCTATTGTTGAGGCAGGTGTAGTTATTGCAGGTACGAGGGACGCCAAGAGCAGTTAATGTTAAATGGAGGTGGGGGTTAATGGGCTAGATGCGACCCATGTGCCCTTTTATAAAGCCGTCGAGGAAGAAATATTTGGTACATCCTTCTGAGACACCATTGTTGGTGACATCATGCAGGTCTCGCAAGAGGCCAAGTTCTCTCTGGTAAGTGCTTCACCTGTAGGCTTCAATGGTGGAGACAGAGGATGAGGTAAGGACCCTACCTTGGCTCCTTGTACTTTCTCTATCTCTCCTAACAATGCCATGAATGATACCCTTGAGCTTGAAAATAAAAGACTCCAAGACATTGCAACTTTCCTTGCAGTAACTAATGTGGATAAATGTCCAGCTAGGAAATTTCTTGATGATTGGATGAAAAATGTATGGGTTAGAAAGCTAGGGTTGAATTTTTCTTTCTGTAGAATCATTCAGAAAGTTTTTTTGCTATTTTCTTTAAAGACAATAAATCTTAGTTAGAGGTTCCGCATAAATAATTTTGGGCCATTGGCCGAACCGCCTTCAGGGCCCTCAAATGGTCTTTTGATGCGATTAATGAAGAAATTCTGGCTATTTCTTGTCCTCGTTGGATTCTAATTAAGAATTTACCTCCCATTTTTTGGAATTTCATTTCGCAAGTGCTTGATCTGATAGGAAAATTGGTTAGAGTTTATCACTCTTCAAATCTTGTCCCTAATCTGGATGCTAAAGTTTAGATCTCTATGAATCTAGGAGTTGACATACTCAGATTTCTCGATATCAAACTGCAGAATGAACCCTTCACCTGTATTCTGGAAACCCTAGGTGGTCTGAACTCATGCTTCTTATGTAGAAGGAAAGGAAATGTTAGGTGATCTTTCCCTATTCCCTCTAATAGGTCTAAGCCCAATGTTAACCCACATGGGACCAACGCGAATAAAGATGGTCCTGTTACACACAATTCATCATCGAAGCCTTCTAAAGAACTGCCTGTTAGAGATAAATTGGACTTTCTCATCAAGACCATCAATAATGCAATGGCTAGTTTCCCTAATGCTCAACTTGTTGATCCCCCTAACATTGAAAGAAATACCCACTTCGGCCCATTTAATGCAGAACCCTCCCCACTTGGCAGTTTCTGCAGCCATCACCCAGATGGAAGAAATCGACTATCTCTAACTTTCAGGTGGTTTCAAGGAAAAATAAAAAGTCTCAAAATAAGAATGCCCAACAACTAGCCCTGGAAAAAATTAGGGCCAGAGGCCAACATAATTCTCATTTTGCCAAACTAGGCTTCGTGCAAGAAGGGTTTAGAACCCCTCTAGAGAATCTAGCAATGACCAGCCCTAGCAAGGACTCTCATGTCAAGTCAATAGTTAGGACTCTCACGCATGAGGATTGCTCCCCTCATTCTATCCTCATTACATCCCTGGCCCTTGTTCCTATGAAAGCTAATCCCTTGATAAATGTTGATAATGTCCTTTATGAGATTATCCGGGCTGCTCCAACGGTTAACAATACTAGAAACCTTTGCTTTCCTGTGATAGGAATGTCTAAGGGGGATTCCCAGGAAGATGCCTCCTCAGTGGACATTCATGAGTTTGAGGTGGAAACTAAATTAAGATCCAACTTGTTGATCATTAATGGTGAGGAATTAAAGGATACAAACATCCCAAATGAGGAAATCTCTGAGGGTGAAACACTCACCAGAAGGAGAGGGAGGTCATTAGGCTCTAAAAACAAACCATCTGCAATGCATAAAAAATCTAACCGAAAGGCGAGTATCCCTAAATGCTTTAACATCTTCAAGGCTGACAAGAATGATAAATAATTGATTGTTCTCCATGAAATATCTATCTTGGAATATTTGAGGGCTATAATCCCTTAACATCAAATATATGTTAAGGAGAGTGCTTAATAGTCAAGAAGCTAAATCGATTAACTTTACATTGGAGATAAATCTAAACTTCATTTAGAAGGACACCCTCAAATTCTTCATTAAACATGAGAAAGGAAAAGGAGGGGCTGCCATTCTTATTAACCCTAATTGGAAAAAATCTATTCTTTTCTACGGAGACTCCCCTTGCAATAGAGTTGCTTGGGTTACTTTCCAACATGAAGATTTTTCATTCAGGATATGCAACATATACACCCCCAATAACTACAAAGATAGATCTAAACTATGGAAATAGCTTGCTTCTCTTCTTGATATTCCATGGATCCTAGGGGGTGACTTCAATATGGTTAAACACAAGGATGAAAAATTAGGAGGTGCTTCTATTGAATGGAAAGGAGGGGAAAAGCCTCACTGGGACATAATAAAAAACATGAAGAGATTTTTTGAACCATTGGAAGGATTAACACATGTTCATAAGGGTATTTGGTTTACTTGGTGCAATTTCTAGAAATCTAGTAACAAAATCTACTCGACTGTATAGATTTATAAAAATAAAGACTTCTTATCCTTTATCCCAGATCACCAAGGCTTCCCGGTGGTGGTCAAACCCTTCTCCCTCTCTAACCATCACCCATATTTGTTGAAATTGTCACTAGGAGCACGAACAAACCACATAGTAAGGCTAGTGGTAAGTTCATTCTTAAGAACAATCTCCTCAAAGACCAAGATGTTCTTGCAGCTATCCATATAGTAAGGATGTTTAATAAGTGGAATCCCTCTAGTGGTTCCTATATCAACAAATGGGATACCTCAGTCAAAATTTGGCAGAAGATCCTTGGCACCATTGGCAAAAAGAAGGCCAAAGATGCCAGGCATGTTGAGCTTATTCTATCCTCTAATTTGCACAATACAGAGAAAGACCTTCAAAATGACCCTAGCAACTCTCATATTACCCACTGAGTGGCAGTGGCTAGAGATGAACTCAGAAAATGACAGCATCATAAAGCACTAGGTGCCCCAACCAGAGCCAGGATGCTCTAGCTCTCTCAAGGAGACAAAGGTTCTAAGGTTTTTTTCAACCTTCTAAAACAAAAACAATGTAAGGAAAAGATTGATAAGCTATGGGTGTATGGCCAGGAAATTTATGTTGATGAGGAAATCATGTGTGAGTTCCTACATAATTCAAGTAATTCCTTTCTGTTTTAAACAAGGAAAAGGGGATCAACTCATCATTCTGAATTCATTCAAAATTCAATCTACCATCTTTGTGTGAAGAGATTGAATCTAGTGAATTATCTTCTCCCCCTTCCTAATGTGATGGTGAAAAGTGCTTGAAGGATAATCAATAGTAAAACTCTCATCTCTCTTTGAGGGAAAGGGTAGTTTTCCTCTTGATCTATCATTCACCATTTTCCCACCATTACAAATGCAAATGCCTAATTAGGACTATGTGAATGAATTTTAAGCCATATTCAACACTTTAAGGTCCTAATCTAACCTTGCAATTAAGAAAGATTCAACAATTTTGAATTTAGAATGAACCAAACCCAAGTGCACAATTTTGTGCTACAAGTGCACAAAAATGTCAAGCGAGTGTGCAAAACAGAGGGTACAAGTGTGTAAATTATGTTCACAAGTGCGTAGAAGTCTTGATGAAGGTTTGAGAAGGATTTTGTTGCTTGAATTGATAAGGATAAAGACCAATGACAAATCGATCAAAATTGACAAAAAGGCTTATTTTGATAAATGATGATTGATAAAGGATTGATGACAAATCGACAAATCTTGACAAGAATTAATGATTGATGAGACTGATAACAAATAGATGAAGATTGACCTTATAATTATTGATAATGATGAAAAAGGGTTGATTTGATAAAGATCGATAAGGATGCAAATTGATTGATTGATAGTTGATTAAAAGAGGTTTGATATTGAAAATGATAATGATTCAAGATAAACCCTAATTGACACTGATTAGGGTTAAAATGATCTCCAATTGATATGAAAGACTAATCACAATTACAGATTGAGCAATAGGATTGACATTGACAAGACCTAAGTCAAATTTGAGGAAATGGAATCAAATAGGAAAAGAATGGAGAAGAATGACACAATGCCAAGAGATGATAACAATCAAATATGAGACATAGAGGAATCGTTAGTGAGTGCGAAAAAGCCTAAAAGAAGGTAACACAAATGTTAAAGTATGACACCACAAGCATTGACCATTTTTAGGTGCCTACATAGGGCACCACTTGTGCAACTTCCTTGACCACCTATGCAACTTCCTTGACCACCTGTGTGAATTCCATGACCACATGCCCAAATTTTTCTAGGTTTGATTAGTTTTTAATTATGACCTAATTTGACTTCCCAGATAGTACCAGAGGCTTAGGTGACCAATTATCTTGTCAATTTTGGTTGTCCGTGTTTGATTTAGCTTAATCTGACTAATGTAGCATTCATGTGCCCATTCTTGATTTGGCTTGTGAAGTGGAACAATTGTTTTGTGGTCATGATTCCTTTCAGGACTCGACCTTATGATTGGTCTATGTTTGGAAGTCCTATTTGTAGAATATGCTATCTGTGCATTTGTATGGATCATTTATGTTCCCATTTGCTTATTTTATGCTTCATGATATTTATGATGATCCATAGGGAATAGGTTGTCGAGGCACATTAATGGGGAGTGGCTCTCTATGGGGACTGGGGCCCTAAGTGGCTGCTAGGATAAGCCATAGGTGACTAGATTAATAAGTGATAACATTAATTAAACTTTAGGATGAGATTTATTTGGGTTTTACACATACTAATAAGATAATGTTGTGCCCACTCATGGCCTCGTGTGCTTGTATAGGAAAAGGGTGAGATTGGGAAGGCCTACTGGTATGTTGAGGTGTTGAGATGACAACCTGTCCATCTGTAGAGGTGTTGAGCTGGCTTGATCATGCAATACCTTTTCCCCGCCAAAGGATTGTATAATTCCACATGAGTTGTCCATGGGGGCTGAGGTCTAGAGTTAGGAGAGGAGTCAGACTGCCAAGATAACCCATGAGAGGCTATGCGATGACAATCTTCCCTTTGTGTATTCTAGTAGCCTATTGTGTCAATTTATGTGTGAATGTATTTGGGAATTATTTTGGAGGTTTTGGTTGATATTCTTGTTTGGGAAGTCTTTTGTGTGTTATTTTAGAGGTGTTATCTGTTATCTATCTTTGGGAGGTCTTCGAATGCTTCTTTTGATGGTATTTTGGTTGTTACCTTTATCCTCTTGTCTTGTAATATGTTGTTTGTGTACCTGGGTTATCAGGTTGATTATTTTTGTTATCCCTAGCCTTCTTATTTATTGATTGGGGTCTTGTGTCTATCTCCTAGCACAAGGGGTAGACCTATAGGTTCCACATGGTTGTGTGGCATTTCTTTTTCACCCGTTGGGTATATTTTGGTGGGCTTGTTCGTGTGCAACTACATGGATCTTTACCATGTGCTTTTCAGTGTCTTCATATTTCAATTGTGAGATGATTCATCATTATATTATTATTTGTAGTGTATCCTTTAGAAATGATGTAATGGAATATGTAACTATTTATTTGTATTCGTAACTGTAAAAGTTATTTGAGATTCTTCCAAGTGGAAAAGACTATAATAGAGCTATTGTAATAGATGCAATTGTATCTATGGATGCCTTGCAAGTGAATGAGTTAAGTGAATTACATACATATTCTTATTCTAAATGAATAGTTATCATAGGAATCTTTCATTTGGTGTTTTAAAATGAACCTAATATAGATCTTTAAATGATGAACCCTTAGAGTACAATTATGAGATGTGATTATCTTCCGCTAAACATTGTTATGAATCTTCTATATTGTATAATGTGTTCACTTAGTACTATATCGAGTTAAAGATGGTTGATGTCTTATGTTTCTTTAAAAATAAAAATAAAATTGCTATGCATTTGAGTTATTCGCTGTCATTGCTCTTGGTTCCCTCGCAAGGCGTTATATTATACATACTTTTAAGGGTTTACCTAAGAGAATTTGTCTTCTTGAAACATTATGAAAACCCTTTTACGATAATCTTAAGTGAGAAATAGAGTATAGATTAGAGGTAAACACTAAGTATGGTCAAAATCCATAATCACAAAATTGACCTAAACTATTGGAATTGATTCCAAATAGAAAGCTATATTAACATAGAATCTAAGATACCTATTTTACTGGATCAAGAGATAAGTAACATTATCCATTTTTTTACATTTAAAGATAGCAAACACAATTATCTCATTATCAATAACAACTATCATTAATTTTTTCCCTTTATGAGTTATTTTGCACAAATAAAATTAAAAACAATAAATATGCATGCCTAAAAACTGTGTCATGTGTTTCTTCTGTGATAAGAGAATGCAGATCTTTAGTTCTCTATTTTTGTTTACTTTTTTGGCCTATCTTTGTATTTGATCTTCGCGTTATTATGTAACTCTCTTCATTTTGAATTTTTTTAATAAAAGCATTTTAACTAATGTTGAAAGACATTCTATAATTGTTTATAAGTGGGAAAGATCCATTTATATAAAAAAATTCTCAATTGACGCCCATCTAACCATTTTTTATATTTTCTATTCAGATTGGTATAGTAGTTAACTCAAAGCCCTCCTCCACCTCTACCCTCAATGAAACTGTTGAGCATAAGAATGGCAGAAGTGGCATAGGAGACGACTTGAGAGTAGTTGTACTCCCGCAGCTGCATCATTTTCTTACAGACCTCTTCTCTATTATATGTTTAGATTATTATTTTTTTTCCTAATTTCCACAATTTATTGCACAACATTCAAATTAACACAGAGACTATTAGTTTGATTTCAAAACAGCTCTGTTTCTAAAATAGGTTACACAAATACCGCCACTTCTACACCCTAAGCTGCCTTCACATACTAGGCTTTAAATACTAAATGCCATATCTTTTGAAGTAATTTTTGAATTCTATTTTTATTGTTTTCATTTATAATAATAATAATAATATTATTTTTTTCAATCAATGAAATGTGCGATTGAATCATATTTTTCACAAATATGCTTGAAAACTCCACAAAACGTGCCACTTATTATTACTAAATTTGCTAATAAAATTTTTCATAACAAATATATCCATGACAAGCCCATGCCCATTCCTTAACTAAGAATAATAGCCATAATTGAAGGAAAGATATAGAGAGTTTGCTAAATTGAGCAAATGTACTTGATATCTTAGAAAATATAAATATGATGGAGATATAGAACTTTTTCAATCAAAACTTTTATCTTAGCCGCTGCAAAGCTTCTCAAGTGCCATATTTTCATCTCCTTTGTGTTTTTCTAAAGCATATCTGGCTGCATCTTCATCAAAACCCATTTCAACCAACTTCGATACCTTTTCTTCCATTCCTAGTACTATCCTCTTTGCAAAAGATTGTGTCCAATGACGTGCAGTGACCAAGAATTTTGGATAATCATTCAAGTATTGCCGTGCCACCATGGCATCCTGAGGATCATTAGGCTCAGGTGTTGAAAGCAAAGCTTGTAAAGAAATTAATGTGGTTTTCAAGGTTAGAGCTGGGCTCCACTCGTTTTTTAAGATATCCAGGCATATTGCACCATTTTGGCTACTGATATTGGGATGCCAAACTTTTGTTATAAATTGCATCTTTGGTGGCTCAAATGGATACCCATCTGGCAAACGAATGTCAATCTGGAAGGAGCCCTGTTCATAAGGGCTGTCCATGGGGCCTGCAATTGTTCCACACAGATGTGACATCTCATTCTCCTCAAAAACTTTAATGCTTACTCCTGTTAAATTCATATCTTTCTCTATTTGGGTCAATTCCCTCTGTACGCGTTTGGTGTCCACCATTGTCAAAATGCTAATACTAATGGCAGTAGTCTTCTCTCTGTAAATTAGAACAAAAGGATTATCAAACTTGTTGCTCTCTGTGTTATCAAGAAACCCTAAATGCAGTCTATATATGTAGTATCCGTTTTTGGTTTTATTTTTAAATGATTTACTTGGTTGCAAGGCCGACAACCCTCCTCCCTTTTCTTTTCAAACCGCTGCCTGCCTTGCCTTTCACAACGCTATTTCATGCTTTGACAATTGAAGTAATCCAAAAAAAAAAAAAAAAAAAAAAAGTGTTAACTATTTTATTATAACACAATTTTTTTTTATATTAAAGATAGAGGGAACTGTAACAGAAAGAGAGAGGCTGGGTCTCATAAAAAACAGCAGTCACCACCAAGGGCCTGCCCCAAGTTCTGTTACATGAGGAAGAACATAAAGACAAAATTTACACAGTATCGAAGAGTTATCAAAATGAAAGTCCAGCAGAGAAATTTAAAGAAAAGCACTAGCTTAGAATGTTGTCATAACTCACAAGCCAGGTGGTCCATCCCTAGGGTCCCTCCATCCAAGTAATGCTCTTATGGTTCTGGATCTGGCTCAGTGTCTCCACCTGCTCATAGGAAGGTTGCTTGTTCTCCCTGATCTCATTGTTCAGCATCCTAACAGCTTCTTCAAAAGAGGAGAGGTCATCAAAACTGTGCCTCCAGTCAAAACCGCACTTAAGCTCGTAGATGAACATCGTTGCGTGTCCATCCCTCATGAATCTCCTGAGCTTGGTCCTTTCCACGTTCAGCATGAATATGACTTGCGTGGCAATATTATAAAAGGTAAGTCTTCAAAAAGACTCAGTAAGGGCCTGGACTGGCCACAAAATCTGTAGATTTGTATCTTTTTTCAGCCCATGAATATAACCAGAAATAATTTCCATGATATTAACTAGGTGGGGGAAAGAAAAGCCAAACATCAACCATACTTCCCTAGCAATAGAGCACTCAAGGAGGATATGCCTGCCAGTCTCAGGCACCTTACATATGGAGCAAATATCATGCGAGTCATAGTTCCCCCTTATAGGAAGCATGTTAAGAATAAGCAACCACTTAAAGCATTTGACTTTGGGTTCAATAGTGCTTTTCCACAACCTACTAAAATTCTTCTGCCACTGGAGAGGTTAGCATACCAGAGATTGTTCACATGAGTAATAATAGAAGTATCAGAAATCAGGAGAGTAAATCTTTCGGGCCTTGATTTTAGATAGAAGAGTGCCATCTGCCCATTTGAAAACCAAGAATCTATGAGAGTCCACATGACAGTCCTTAGGGAGGCGAAACGAAGTACAAGCATGCTTGATTAGGTTATACGTTCTCTTTTGGGCAAGGGCATATTGAATTTAACATTGAGATCTTCCCATGAGATAAGGGAATCATGCTCAAGAACATCAACAAGGAGTTTGATCCCTTTGTTAGCCCACAATCTAGTCGAGCACCCCTTAGTCAGAGCCAGGGTTTACCTACATGAGATAGATTCCAACAAAGGGATCTTTCGCCATGAATCAGATCATCATTGCAGACACTGGTGTTGACCAAGAACCCTTTGACATGTTCCCAAGCCTTCCAAATGGATCTAAACACACATGAGCTCTGGACAAACATAGGAAAGCTACCAACCACCAGGTCAGTGAAAGGCAAACCTTTCCAGGATTTAGCCTTCTCAGGGACAACCCTCTCAATATTATTCCTAACTAACACTTTCCAAGGTTCTTGCCCATCAAGGGCATGAAAAATCCACTTAGCTGCAAGAGCAATGCCCTGCGTTTTAAGGTCTTTAAGGCCAAGACCCCCAAGTTCTTTTTTAACATGACACCAACCCCAATTAACAACATGGAGCTTACTATTTCCCTTGCCATCAGACCAAAGGAATCGTCTGATCGCCTTTTGAATTTCCAAAATCTGATAGTTGCTAAACATCCAGGTAGAAGAGTAGTAAATATTATATGAGGAAAGGATTTTTTGGCAAACTTGCATTGTGTCAGCCAAGGAAAGGAACCTGTTGTTCCATTTATTAAGCTATTTGTCAACTTTCCCTTTGACCCAAAGCCACATGTCTTTGAGTGAGGGGGAAACAAAGAAAGGAGCACCAAGTTACTAAGCAATTTTATCGGGACCTCCCCATTGGTACTTAGATCTACTAAACCAGTCAGGGGGTTGATTGTTCTAGCTAAGGAAGGTGGATTTGGATTGAGAGATTTTGGCTCCAGAGATGGAGCCCAAAAATTGAATCTTCAAGCTCAGATTATCCATGTTTTGCTTGGTAAGTTTGAGAAAAAGAGTAGTGTCATCAGCGAATTGAATGTTGAGAAGCTCATTATTATCAGGGAGTCTAATATCGTCCACCTTAGGGGAGATAGTGTTATCTCTGAGAAGGTAAAAAAGGGCATCAGAAGCAATGACCAACAAGGAGGGAGCAAGGAGACACCCTTGCCTAATGGAGCAAGATAGCAAAATAGGGGCAGAGAGGGAACCATTAACATCGATTTAAACAAAGGCATCATGTAAAAGCACCTTAACAAATTGACAAAGTTCATCACGAAAACCGAAAGATTCAAGCATCATGGTAATAAACTCCCATTCCACCCAGTCATATGCCTTCTGATAATCCAGGAGGAACATGGCAGCATCTTGGTTTGATACCCTAGCCCACTCCATAGCTTCCCAACTAGTGATGAGATTTTCAAGGATGTACCTCCCCTTGATAAAACCAGTTTGGGTGGAGAAAATAAACCTTGGAAGTTTATTTTCCAGCTGAGTGGCAAGTATTTTAGCCAATATTTTATAGGAGGCATTGAGGAGGGTAATAGGACACCAGTTCTTAATGAGAGCCTTATCCCCATCTTTAGGAATAAGTTTTATGATGCCCATGTTGATACAGATATGAAGGGAGCCCTTAGAGATAGCCTCATTATACAATTCCAGCAGATCATGCGAGATTCAGTCACTATTTGCTTTGTAAAATTCAATGGGGAGCCTAACAAGCCCCGGGGCCTTGTCAAAGAAAAGAATTGATAGCCGATTGAATATCCTTGAGGGTAAGAGGGCATTTGAGAAGGTTGGAATCCTCTTCAGAAATCATTCTAGGGATGATAGCTTTACTCTTAGTCCTATTCTCCTTAGCACTAGATGAGTCTTCAGAGGTGAAAAGGTTTTGGTAAAAATGGGCAAAGGCCTCCATAATATCACCTAAGTCAGTGATCTCAGTTCCATCAATATTCAGTTTGTCAATATTTTCTCTTGCATGCTTATTCTTAAGGAGAATAAAGAAGAACTTGGAGCCCTTGTCCCCATGCTACAACCAATGGGTATGGGATCTAATCATAGCACCTTTGACTTTTACTTGTTGGTGGGAACGAAGGGCATTTCTAGCATTGGTCACATGAGTGGCTAGAGATGGGCAAGAGAGGTTAGCTCGGAGATCATTTTCCAACCGGATCAACTCAGAGTTGAGAGTTCTTTCTTCAAACCTATAGTCCTTGGCCCTTTTGTGGCCAATTGTCTGCAAAAGCTTTTTCCAAGAGCTAACATTAAGATTCCATTTGTCAATGTGCGAGGCCGGGTGGTTATTGCCTTTATTAAAGAGGTTGATGAGTTTAATAGCCATGAGGGTATCCGGGTCATTAAGAAGATTGTAGTTAAGAATGAATTTCCTGCTTTTGATAGTAGGGAGGGAGTGAGTAAGTCTGATACTAGCAAAAATAGGATGATGGTGAGATAGCGTGAAGGGCCAGACAACAACAGGGTTGTTTTGGTCAGAGGGGGTAAAGGAGAAGGTATCTCTATCAGCATAGAATCGGTCAAGCTAACAGTATATCCTATGACCACCCTTTTGGTAATTGCACCATGTGTTCCAAAGACCTTTGGACTCAGCTTTATTCCCAAGCAAAGGATCAAGCAAGTTTTTAGAAGATTTCATTTTATCCCTGTAAGATTTCTCTGAGCCTTTCCACTCAAAGGGATTACCTCCCATTTTATCTTCACAATCTTCAATCATGTTAAAGTCACCTCCTAGGATCCAAGGAATGTTAGGTAAGGAAGTGAGCCACTCCCACAAGGTGATTCTGTCTTTATAGTCATTAGGAGCATATATAGAGCAAACCCCAAAGAGGGTGTTATCAATGTTAAGAGTGGCCGAGACAACCCTATTGCAAGGGGAGCATCCTTTATCAATGACCTGATTGCACAGTCTAGAATTGATAAGTAGTTCAACACCGCCTCTACCTTTGCAGTGATTTGAGCAAATCTTTATTGAGTTTTTCCAAATGTAGTTGAGATTAGTCTCAAGAGTGAAATTGATAGATTTTATTTCTTGCATCATTAAGAAATCAATATCCTTATGTGAATCAAGGAAATGTTTAACAATATACTTTCTATCAGGGGCTTCCAGCGTCCTCACATTCCATGAGATGCACTTCATGGCTAACAGGGGAGGGAAATTACATATCCTTAGTAGCATGAAGGCTACTATCACTGGCAGGCATAGTCTTGTCGTCCTTTTTTCTACTTGAGGTGGACTTATTTTTGGAGCCCAGGGGTCGACCTCTCCTATTGTATTTAGCACTATTATTGTTTGAGGCATCAATGTCATCCCCAGATTCATCCTCACCCTATGTAGTCTTCCCAATGGGGATGTCATCAGGGGCTAAAGCATGGGAAGGGGTAACATTCATGTCAATCTAGGGCACATGCGTGGGAACAAAATCAAATTTTTTGTCAACCCCAGTATCGGTAGTGATAACATGGATCACATCATCACTGTCAAGCTCTTTGAAAACTTTTAGAGGAATGCTCTCATTATGAGTAGTGATGGTGCTATGGGAGGTGGTGAGACCTGTGGCTCTGAGGTCATCATAGAGTGGATTATCCCTCAGGAAAGGCATGACTCCATTGATTTCCATAGTATCATTACTACTCATAACCAGGGCATCAAAGTTGTTCTTAAAGTTTGAAAGGTAGTCCTCTGAGATAGAAGCGGGAGTAGGAATAGGGACCTGTTGTTTCGAGACATTATTATCCACCTTAAGCTTATCGAAGGCAAGTTGTTGTGCATTCCGTCTGCACTTTTTGGTTCTGGAGGTAACAACGTGGAAGCTATCTTATTGTTTATCTTCTAGGGTTGTGTCAATGGCCCTAGTAGGGGGGTTGATGGGCGGAGTAGGAGCAGAGAGGGAAGGATTAGGGCATGGCTCTGAGACAAGTATTTCCTATCCAGAAGTGGAGGAGGTATCCATGGGATCATGGGAATCCTTTTTAGGAGGATTGGGGTTAGGCCCATTAGTCTCATTTTTCTGCAAATTTGGGATTTTTTTTAGCAATAATGGGCCAATTTTTCCGGATATGGCTGTCCTTTTTGCATAGAAAGCACACATTCATGCCTCCAGGAAATTCGAAAGGGCACGGAAAAGATCCATTATCTATATTAAAGTTAAGGATTTTGGGCAAATCAATTCCAGGCTTAATCGATAGGAGAAACCTAGCATCTAGGTGTGGCACAAGCTGAGGGGAATCATCCATCTAGATGAATTTACCCAAAGGTTCAACCATTTGAGGGATAAATTTCCATAAGAAGGGAGGGACGTTTTTCATCACAAGCCACCTAGGGCAAGACAAGGCTAAAATCTCTTCAGCATTAGCTTCAGGGGACCATCCTAGGGCACAGAATGAGGTTTTACCCATGTTCTAGTAAACCTTTTTCAGAATTTCAATCTGGGTTTCATGTGAATTGAAGAAAACAATGAATAAACCTTTCTATAACTGTCTACAAAAGGAAATACGAAAACCTAGTTTGATATTTATAGAAATTGTAAAACCAATCATCCATAAACTTTCTTGGAGGGCATTTATCAATATCAATGCAAGCAAAGAAGATTGTACTATTCTTGAGCCTAGATTCCTCATTAGCAATAGTGCTAGCCATAGATTCATTGGGAGAAATGGAGCCAACACCAGGGTCCTTACCTTCTGGATTGGCTCCATTTCCCTCGTCCATTGCCACGAACCTTGTAGCTTGTGCTACCAAAGAAAAACCTCCTCCTACGACCTCACAGAAAGACTGTTTGGGTGGAGAGCAAGGCAGGGAACCTGGCGGCGGAGGGGAAGAATGAAGTGAGCCATCGGTTTCAACCTTCATTAAAGATAAACGAAATACACATGCTCGGCTAGGGAGGGCAAATTAAATACTACTAACTACTAAAAGAAAATGCAAAACTTGAAACACAAGGAAGAGTATGCAAACCCTACGGAGGAGGGAAACCTCCTCGAGTGAACACCACCTCGGAGGTACTTTAGCACCACATTAGCGAAAAAATGAAGAGAATTTTAAGATATGCCATAGTAACAACACAATTTTTAGAACAAATAATTGTTATTATTTATTATTAAATTAGTAGTAATAAAAATATTGACTTCAATTTCATTGTATTATGTTTCTCTTTTCTCATTTATTAAATCTAAATTTCTTTGTAGAAAAGGACATTGATGTGGAGTTTAGTGTAAGTTTCTGAATTTTTTTTTAGTTTTCTATTTTCATAGTCTCTCAAATATACCTTTTTATTTATTTTTTATTTTTATATAATATATTTATATTGCTTTGGCAGTTGAAGTAATTTTAAAAAAATATTAATAGAATAACTATTTATTATTTTCAAGTGTAAAATAGAGAAGACTTTTAACTTTCATGAGGTCAAAAGATAGTTTATGGAATATTAGATTCTATTTTTTTTGTTTTTTTGAAGTGTTAAAATTCTACGATTTAATTTTATAATGATCTCTTCCCTTCTCTCAATCTTCTCCTTACATAATACATTTAAAAAAAAAATTGGACTATAAAATATAACATATGAAATTGTCATACACTATTTGTCTAAATTTAAATTTATCGAAAATCTGCAAATAAAAGTTGAAACTACAATTAAAAACATGTCCATCATAAGAACTCATATTTGTTTTCATATTTCCCATGTAATTATATATAGCTTATTCACTAATGTAATTATATATAGCTTATTCACTAGCATTCTCAAATTACTTCAAACTATTCACCATGAAAATGATAAAACATCATTTTTAATCTTCTCACAAGCAACATGTTTGTTGTGAAGAATATTGTGAATACTATTGTAGTCTCTTTATTTTAAACTTTGGTAGAGTAGCTTTAATCTGATAGCCTCTTTATTTCAATATTGTTAGAAGAATTTATGTCTAGTATTTCAAAATAATAATGAGCATCATGCATGTGTAGAAGATGTTAATTCATGCATAGTCTTTTAGAATTTGATTTATTTTATTAATTTTGTACTGTTTTTTATGAAGATAGTGAGAATAGAATGAAAAGGTTGCATGCTAATCGTTTTTGGTTGTAGAGGCAATTTGTGAAAAATCTATTAGGGATCAAATCAAATGAAAAAAAAGATAATGACGATTCTTTTAATATTCTTGAAACTGAAAGGTACATGCAAAAACAAAAACAAGTGCAATGTAGTGACTATTATTATCTGAATAAATAAGAATGATCATTTGAATTAATTGATTATTAGTCTAATCTATAAGATTGTAGTTATATGATTTACAAATACACATAAGCAATGCAATTTGAATTATAATTGTAACTTAGGTTAAAATTAAATGTATTTTAATTTCATTTTGATTTTGATTTAAAAAAATAAGATTGTATTAGAAATAGTAAGATATATTGTAATAATATCTAATCTTATTGCACTTATAACTCATAATAGGATTATTAATTTATATATTTTAGGATAATTGTTAAATTAGTGTTATGTTTAATGTTATACTAGTTTAGGCTTAAGTTAAATCTTTAGTTTATGGTTATCTTAAGAATCAATTAAAGGTAGAGATAGATAGATTTAAGGTTAGATTAAACGTAGTGTCATATAAATAAACATTAAGATTTTTTATATTGTTATATTTTCATTATTACATTTAAAAAAAAAAAAAATGATTATTATTATTATTATTATTTTATTTTTTTTAGTTTAAGATAAGTACTACCATTAATGAGGTTAGCTCCTTATATTGCATGAGACTATAAAAAATTATAAATAGTTTTAGATAAGAGAAACTCACTCGTCTATGCATTCTCAACATTTTCTATACAAATAGACCCAAAATTCTAATCCGACCCTACCCTAAAATTACACTTGCCCCCCAATGGCTTGATAGATCACAATAGTGAATTCACCAATGCTGATTACATTGCGGGTAGAGTTCTCCGAAAGCCACCAATCATCAAACTCAGTTACCCTTCCAAAAGGTTCCATATTTCCATTGAATACAGCACACCTAAATATCTCCCATGCATTCTCTTTGAATGTCTTCAATCTCTCACACTCTTCCTTTCATACTTCCCTGTAGGCCATCTCACGAATAGTGTCACTATCCATAGATTCATCATCCTCTATAGAATCCTCATGATCTTCCCCATCCTTATTGCCTTCTTTGTCTTCATCATCCTCCAACTTAAAGGGTAAGTAGTTTTCAAACTGGAAATATATTTTCAGTATGCTCACTTTGACTTCTTCCTCCATACTTAGAATGGTGTTGGCAACACTATCCACAACAAATGGTTTTATGAACCCTACAAGAAGTTCAATAATACACTTCCCCGAGTTGATGATATCCACCAGAGGAAGGAGAACGGCTTCCAACACCATAGCATGGCACCAATGTCTATCAAAATTTAGAGTGATACCCACAAGCCCCCAAACAGAGTCTTACGCATAATCTTCAGTACGAAATAGGTTTCTCAACTACATATTCAGTGTGTTATCACAATTCACACAACCAACCCTTCCAAAGTATGCCATTTCCCAAATTTATCTCTGTAATGCTCCTGGAACGACACTCGCACTTTCCTATTTTTCCTTTTCTAGACACCTTCACCATAAAAGGTTGTGTTTTGTGATGTCAATAAAATGAACCCTACCCAAATCCTATCAGGATCTCCCATTCTACAAAGTGCCATTATCGATGCAGTAGCAACTTTTAGGCGTCATGATGGACTGTTTGTGGGCCATGTGATCCTGCCGCCAAAGGGACAATTTCCTGCTCCCAGTCTCAGACTCATACTTCACCAATGTTTATCAAGGTGCCACCACAATGCCTCGATCGCTGATAGGGTCCAAAAGGTTGTAGACATGCTACCCGATCCCTTATCGAGGATATCTTTGGCAATCCTTTAGGCATTGTCCTTTGATGTCCTCCACTACAGATGTCTAGCAAAAGTAATAGGGTCATCATATTCTCTCACACCGAGGTTTGTAAGGTAATTAGCCACCTGATTCCCCTCTCTGTAGACATGCCCAATCTCATAGCTCTCAATTTCCTTTAGATGCTCTTTTATCATGGGAACCCATTTATTAAGCTGCCAGTTATGAAAACTTGACCGACTGATCCCGTCTATTATAATCTTTGAGTCACCCTCAATTATGATTCTAGAAATTCCTTGCTTAACAAAAAGACGTAGTCCTACGTCCACTACACAAATCTATGTTTCATTGTTTGTGGCAACTCCAATGCCACCAAAGAGCCCATGAAGGATATTGCCATGTTCATCCTGAATTATGGCTCCAATACCTGATACCCTCGGATTCCCCTTAATGGCACCATCGAAGTTTAGTTTTGTCCAACTCCTTGGAGGGGTTTTCCATTTGATGGTATTTCTATCAGGGCACTTTGATGGGGGCACATATATTTGTGTCTCTTTAAGAACCCATCTCTTCTCCATTTGTGCATCCCAACTAGTGTATATCTTAGTCCTTCTTATTATTTTCTTTCCATTCATTACTTCTTCTATTGCAGTTTTGATCTTTTCCACCAACATGCCCTGTGACAATGATGTCTCCTTGAAAATCCTCTTGTTCCTTTCTTTCTAGATATGCCATACTAGTAAGGAAGGTCCAATTAACCATATATCACACTATTCTATCTTTTTATTGTTTGGCCATGCAAGAATGAAGTCAAAGAGTCTTTCATTTTTAACAAACACCAATTAATACTTTCCAGGAACCAATTCCAACAATATTCAACAACCGGACACCAAAAATGTAGATGATTTGTTGATTCTTCCTCCGCACAGCACATAACATAGTGGTTAGGGCCTGAGATACCTATATTTTTGAGTCTATCCCTAGTTAGGATTATGTTATGTAGTACGATCCACAGGAAAGCCCTGGCTTTTAGGAGCAATTTGCGGCTCCAACATAGTTTATGTGGCCAACTATTGATGGATCCTCTTTGCCTCTGAACTTCATATCCGAGTTGGGCATTACACCTTCTAGATTTTGCAACGCACCAAATTATAGTATCTTCTTCCATAAACTCTGATATTTTCCTATCTTTAATTGCTTTCCATAGTTGTTCGCATAATGAAGGATCCCCAGTGTTGATTTTCCTCCATTTCCTCAAGCTATTTTGGTCTACTTGTCTTTCCATGTAATTGCACACATGATGTCCTGTACAATTTTCCACCATGTCCACCCATCCCTTGTCTTCAAATGAATCCGCTAATGCAGGAAACCCATCCCAGGAGTCTCTCCAAAATAGCACGGTGCTGCCATTACCAATTTGCCATGCAATATGATCTGTGATAATGTGTCTAGTATCCCATAAGAAGTTCCAAGTTGCCAACCCCCCCTCTGATTAGCCATTGTGAGGATTATGTTAGTGTCATCTAAATCCAAATACTTCTTTTGGAACAATCTGCACCACAATTTCTAAGGTTCCTTACACATTTTCCAAGCTAGCTTCGCACCAAGAGCAGAATTTTGTACTTCCATTTTTCTAAGACCAGCACCACCATCTTCCTTAACAAGGCATAAAGTGTCCCAATTGATTAGTGGAATTTTCCTAATGTCCTTGGCTCCAGCCCACACAAATTTCTTTAGTAGGTTGTTTATACTTTTTCCAGCCGTAAACGACATTTTAAAACATGACATGCTATATATAGGTATTTCTGATAGAACTGACTTGATCATGGTAATTCTGCCAGCTTGAGTCAGCCATCTATTTTTCCAATTCTCAGATTTAGCTTGACAAGACATGTTAACATCTTCCAAAATTTGTGATTGCCTGCACCCCTTGTTAATCCGCACCCCAAGTACTTGATCGCAAGCTCTACAATGCTTATGTCTAAGAGCTGTGAAATTCGGTAGGCTGTGTTTGTTTGTTGGTATTGAAGAAGAATAGTTGGGATTTCCCTTTGTTCATAACTTGTCCCGAAGCCAAATTATACTCCTCTAAGGTGTTCCTAATTCTTGAAGCTTCCTAAATGGTAGCCTCACCAAATATGATAGTGTCATTAGCAAACTGGGAGTGTGTGATTTCCTCAAACTAATCATGGACTTTGATTCCTTTCCAAATGCCTTTGTGATGCCTTATTTTAATTAATCTCCCTAACACTTCTACCATTAGCACAAACAATGAAGGAGACAATAGATCTCCTTGTTGTAGGCCATTCATGGCTTCATAGAAACCAATTAAACTTTCATTGACAAGTATTGAAATTTAATAGTACTAATGCAGAATTTTATGCATTCAATCCATTTTTCAGGAAACCCAAATTTGACAAGGACTTGGCACAAGAAGCTCCAAATTACTTTATCGTAAGTTTAGCTACATCAAGTTTAACAATCATACATTTTAGTTTTTCTTTGTGTAGTGAATGAATGACTTCTGAAACCAATATGATGTTGTCTACAATTTCCCTATCCAGAGTAAACCCATTCTTGTTTTCAGAAACTAGATTGGGGAGAACTTTCTTCAATCTTTCAGCCATAGCCTTGGAGATTATCTTGTAGATAGTATTGCATAGAGATATTGGCCTATAATCAAACATGGAGTCACAATCCATTTTTTTGGGAATGAGGCAAATAATAGTGTGATTCATTTCCTTAACAAACTTGTGTTTTTTCCGAAATTCTTCCACCACAACCCATATATCCTTTCCCATGAACTCCCATCCTTTTTCAAAGATTTATGTTGTGTAGCCATCCGGTCTAGGTGCTTTGTGTGGGTGAAGTGCAAAGGTAGCCAATTTGATTTCCTCCAAAGAGTAAGGAGCCATGAGCATGTCGTTGTCAGATTTGGATATCAAGGGTTCAATGACTTCTTCAATGACTGCTTGTGTGCCCATGTTTCTTTCCTCAGAGCTGCCCAAAATATCTTCAAAGTATTCAAGAGAAATTCATTCCTTGTCCTTATCCAAGGTTTTTAGTATCCCATTCTTATCCTTGATTGAGGAAATTCTATTGTTGATCCTTCTAGCTTTTGACGATGAATGGAAAATTTTTGTATTGAGATCCCCCTCAGAAATCCAGAGCTCCCTAGATTTGTCCTTCCAATAAAGCTCTTCCCTCTTTAAAAGTTCCAAGTATTGCATTTTCAAGGCCTTTTCCATTTTGTATTCCTTATTTGTCATGCCAAACTGCATTATCTTATTGCCAATTTCTTCCAATTTTTCCTCAATTCTACCTTTCTCAGTGAAGATGTTTTTGAATGTGTTCTTATTCTAGTCCTTTATCCGGCTTTTTAAGAATTGCATTCTCTTGATAAATTTAAAACTAGGGGAGCTAGAGTATATGTTGCCTTCCAGCCACCAAATCTTTAGGTTGTCAAGGAATGTGTCATCCCTCCATGACATGCTTTGGAACTTAAAGTAATTCTTCTAATTTCTTACCTCTTGTACAATGGATAAAGACAAAGGTAGATGGTCTGATCCAACTTGAGGCACTATCTTAGTTTCTAGAGAGTAATCTCCATTAATCCACCCATCCCCAACCAAGAAACGATCCAGCCTTTTTGATATATTTGCAAAATTCAATCTTCTGTTAGTCCAAGTGAATCTACCATTCTTTGGATAGATATCCATCAATTTGCAGTTCGCTATAAAATCCCAAAAATCTTCCATCACTTTGGTGGGCTTCTGAAGGCCACCCATCTTCTCATCAATGTCTAAGATGGCATTGAAGTCCCCAGTAGAAATAACCTTACCACCATCCAATTGACATGTTTGATTATAAACCTCATTCCAAACTCTTAACTTTTCCTCCTTTTTACAAGGGTCATAGATATTAAATAGTGGATATGAAATGTTGGACTACTTGCAGGTAATAATGCATCCCATCCAGTGATCATAGGAAGAAATGGGATGTACCTCCACTTTGGTAGCATTCCACATGATTCTCAAGCCTCCAGTTGAACCCATGGCATCTTGGAATATACCTTCCCACTTATACTAGTATTTGATGAATTCACACGCCTTATCCTTATTCAATTTAGTCTCCTATAGTATATATACATCTGAGTCTAACCAGGCCATGGTTCTCTTGACCAAACATCTTTTGTCAAGGGCTGAGAGGCCCCTGACATTCCATGAAGTCTTCCTCATCTTCCCCCAAGGGAGGCCTTTCCTCCCTTCTCCGAGTTAAAAAATTTAATCATACTAACATTGCCCTTTTCATTTGCCCTTTGCTCCCTAACTATTTTGTGACTCTTCCTTCCTCTTGTAGCTTTCTCTCTTCCGAGTATGATGTTTGTAGATTGGCTAATATGTCTTTGGTCTACAATGTTCAAGTCATCATCATCACTCCCCTACTCAACAGTGTTTGATTTTGATATCTACAAATCTTCTTCCACCACGGGTTCATCAATTGGATACACCACAGCGTCACTGTTCGGGATTTGTTTATCATCCAATGAAGTGTTTTCAATGAGAGAACTCTGTTAGTTGAATGAGAGGGGGGGTGAATCATATAAACTCACAATACAATGTTCTAATCAGATTCAACCTCGGTAGAACTTACTTGATATGCAACTATGACTGTAAATCATTCAAACTCATAAACCGATAAACTTGAAACATCAAAACATATTTAACACTAGATTTAACGTGGAAACCTAAATAGGGAAAAACCACTATGGGATTTCAAACCCACTAAGAAAATATACTCTTCTAGAGTATGCTCAGTTAAAAGCCAATCCTATTAAAGATTACATAAACACATTGCTAGATGTGACCCGGTCAAGGGATTTCCCTCAGATCTATCAAAATCTTGCACTTTGTTAGAAGTGACCTTGTCAAAGGATTTCAAACACTCAATTAGAATTTTACCTTGCTAGAGGATTTACAAATAAGACTGTTAGGTCCACTCGGTTAAGAGATTTCTTGTCACTTACAAAATAAATAACAGTAATAAAATATATCTGCAACTTCACATCTGAAATGTTATAGTAGATTCTATGTGCTCAAAATAATATTGTCATAAGACTTATCTTCCTCCTTGTTGGGCTTCTCACTCTATTCTTCAAAGAGATCTTCAATCTTCTGTACTCGATTATCACTTCAGCAACATCATTGTTCTTCTATTTGCCCACATACTTTGTTCTTCAACTTTTCCTTATTTATAAGCAATTCTTAACCACTTAATCTCCTTAATCATATTTCCCATGATTAATCTTAGCCATCAGATCTTTAAAATTGACTAGGTTCATTGAATCCTTTGAATTGAAAAATGTTTTATCTTGCCTTGAAACTTGTATTCCTTTCTTGGTATTTGTGCTTGGTTAAGACCATTCAATCTGTGCTGTAGATCTAACTCTATGAATTTTCATTGTCGTTGATCCTTAACAAACTTCTTGCACGACATTCCAATCTACTATAAATCTCTAGGGTCATTGGCATCCTTCATTTAATAATATATTTATTCATCCAATACATTTTGTTACTACTCAGTAGACATTCTTCCTTCCTTAACCGACATCGATAACCTTGGATTTTACTGATTGGCTCCTTGTTTGGTAAAATAGAATAGTATCAAACCTTTACTCATTCTATTGCATGAAATCTTTTCTGCTTCTTATTTAGTCTTCAAATACACATATATAGGATATCAAAACAATCAAAATAACATAATCTCATCACTATCTAACTTAGTAATAGTTTCCCATTGAATAACTTATTACTTCCCTTCATTTTCACATTCTTTCAGTGTCACTTACCGACATCTTTATACTCATCAACACATACTCTTTAAGATATGGCAACATCATACTGAATCAGAAAATCAATTGCTTGACATCAATGACAAAATAATAATATTAAGACATTAATCATTTTTTATCAATTATATCATTAATCTCCAACTGTTGGCATCATAATAGACAAAGGGAGATTGTTGGCATTTCAACAAGGATATTGAGAAGGTTGTTGATGATTATGGATATAACTGATTAAGGATGTTTACTGTCTTAACAATATTATTTTGCCATTGATGTCAAGAAATTGATTTTCTGATTTAGTATGATGTTGCCATATCTTAAGAAGTATGTTTTGAAGAGAATTAAGATGTCAGTAAAAGACACAGAAAGAATGTGATGAATAAGGGGAGGAATAAGTTATTCAATGGGCAACTATTATCGAGTTAGACAATGATGAGATCATGATGTTTAGATTGTTTTGATATCCTACATATGCTATTGTTTGTAGGGATAATACTATACTATGTTACCGAGCAAAGAACCTAGTTGGTAAACCCTAAGGTTATCGCTATCGGTTAATGAAGGTGGAATGTCTATCGAGTGAAGTTTAGTATTTACCAAGTTGCAACCGAGTAATAATAGAATGCATTGGATGAATACATGCATTATTTAATGAAGGAAGCTGATGAGCTGGATATGATTAAATGATTGATACAATGTGTATAAAGTTTGTTAAGGATCTATGGCAATGGAAGATCGACAAGAAGATCTACAACTCAGATTGAACCACAATACCCTAGCACAAGTTATAAGAAATGTATGCTAGTTCCAAGGTGAGGTAAAACATTTCCAGATCAAAGTATACATTGAACCTAGTCAAGTCTGGAGATCTGATGGCTAAGATTGATCATGGGAAATGTGATCAAGGAGATTAAGTAGTTAGCAAATTGTTTATAAATAAGGTACTGTTGATAAACAATGGATGTGGGCAAATGTAAGCACAGGGACTCTACATAGTGATTACCAAGCACAGAAGCTTGAAGACTTGTTTGAATAACAGAGTAAGGAGCCCAGCAGAGGGACAAGATAAGTCCTATGACTAGATTGTATTGAGCAAATAAGAATCTGCTTTATCATTTTAGATGCAAAGTTGTAGACATACTCATTACTGTTGTTTATTTGTAAAGTGATAGAAAACCTCTTAACTGAGTAGACTTAACAGTCTTATTTGTAAAACCTCTAGCAAGGTGACATTCTAATTGAGTGTTTGAAACCCTTTAACAAGGTCACTTCTAACAAAGTGAAGATCCTAACAGATTTGAGGGAAATCCCTTAACTGGGTCATGTCTAGCAATGTGTTTGTAATTATTAACAGGATTTTCTTTTAACTGAGCATACTCTAGAAGAGTATATTTCTTAGTGGGTCTGAAATCCCACAGTGGGTTTTCCCTATTTGGGTTTCCATGTTAAATCTAGTGTTGAATGTGTTGTGATGTTATCTGTTTATGAGTTTGCATGTTTTATAGTTTTGGTTACATATATTTGTTAAAGCTACCGAGGTTGAATCTTTTGATTTCATGGAAGTTTAAGTTTGTATGATTCACCCCCCCCTCTCATCTTGTTAGCTTGGCATCTATACTTAACAATTAGTATTAGAACTATCAATTGGTATAAGAGCTTTGGACTCTGGAAGAAAAGTTTAAAGGTACTTGAGGAAAAGATCCAAAGATGTATAAGAGGGATGCACTGAAGCTGAACAAGTCAAGTTTCTCTACATAGCAGAAAAGGATGAAGTTGCACCTATCAAGAATTGAAGAATATGCTGCATATTATCTAGAGAATGATTTCATTACACTGAGCACCTATCCATTGACAATGGAAGAGATAAAGGCACAACAAGAACACATTCAAGCAATGATTGAAATAACATATGCATTGACCGACTCAGAGTTGAATGATCTAGAAGGCTGCAATGATACAAAAGCAATATGGGACAAGCTCATATCTGTGTATGGTGGTGATGAACATGTTCAAAGAGCAAAAGTGGATAGTCTAAGAGGACAAATGTAATTTATGAGGATGAATGAAGGTGAGAACATAACCCAGTACAGTACAAGACTAAAATAAATTGTCAATCAAATCAAAGGAGCAGGTGGAACTATTGAAGAAACGGATATAACAAGTAAGTTGTTAAGAACCCTTCTACCAGCTTATGCAATCTGAGTCTCTACAATCAATGAATTGAGGTATGTACCCAATATGCTAGTTTCTTTAGATGCTACTATCGGTAAGCTACATGCATTTGAATTAAGTAATTTTGATAATAGTGGGTCTTTGGTAAATAAAGTAGAATCTGCTTTCAGTTCTTTTCATATTGGTGAATCTGATGATTACAATGATAGAATGAGTAAGTACACTGAAGGGGATCACTGTGGAGCAAGTGAAAGATTTCGCAAGAACATGGAAAAAGTGCACAAACTCTATGAAGAAATCAAGAACCAAGAAGAGTTTGAAGCACTATTAGCTAGAAGGCTACCAAGAGGAAGAGGTAAGTACAAAGGAAAGTTGCCTTTGAAATGTTTTAACTATGATAGAATAGGACATATGGCTTCTAATTATCCTAACAAAGAATCTAGTGAAAAGAGAGATTACCGAGATGACAGATAGAAAGATAATCATTATAGAGGACACCGAGACTTCAGAAGAAGAGATAGAAAGTCATGCCTAATAGCTAATGAGGAATCTAATGATGATAAATCAGATGAAACTGATACAAAGGAAGTTGTTTATGTGGCTATCAAATATGGATCAGATGAAGAAAGGTATGAAGAAAAAGATTTAATATCTCACATAAATACTAATGATTCTTGGATCATAGATAGTGGATGCTCACATCACATGATAGGTGACAAACACAAGTTTGTTATATTAGAAGATTATGATGGAGGTTATGTAAGATTTGGTAATGATGCACCATGTCTAGTGAGAGGTAAAGGTTCTATAACACTTCTTGACAATGCTAAATGTGATTATGTTTATTGGGTTGAAGGTTTGAAATACAATTTGTTGAGTGTAGCACAACTAAACAATATAGGATACCGAATAGAGTTTCATAAAGGAATTGTCAAAGTTCATGACAAGCATGGAAAGTTAGTAGCTATTGGGACACAAACAAAAGGTAACACATTTCACCTTGACTCAACTCAGAATAAGTGTCTATATGCAAAGATAGATGATACCTGGTTATGGCATAAAAGGTTTTGTCATGTAAATTTTGATAATTTGATCAAAATAAGCAAGAAGCACCGAGTAAGAGGTCTACCGAGTCTTGAGAAACCTGTGAATGCTATATGCCAAGGATACCAGATGGGTAAGATGACAAGATCAAGCTTTACAAGTAAGTCCTACACTTCTAAGGAAATTTTTGATCTTGTGCATACTGATCTTTGTGGTCCTATGAAAATTCAGAGTTATTATGGTGATAAGTATTTCATATTATTTGTGGATGATTACTCAAGGATGATGTCAGTAATGTTTTTAAAAGAAAAATCAGAAGCTTTTCAAATGTTTAAATGGTACAAGGCAAGAGTTGAAAATGAAATAGGAAGACAACTGAAATGTCTTAGATCTGATAGAGGAGGAGAGTTCATCTCTGATGAGTTCAACTTATTTTGCAATGATCATGGTATAAAAAGACAAGTCTCTGCACCAAGAACTCCATAGCAAAATGGGATAGCTGAGAGAAGAAATAGATCTATTGTGGATTGTGCAAGAACCCTGATGATTGAAAAGAAAGTGCCACAAACATTTTGGAGAGAAGCCATAAGCACAGCAGTTTACACCCTGAACCGAGTACAACTGAAGAAAGGAACTTTGAAGACACCATATGAAATTTGGTATGACAAGAAACCTAATGTAAGTTATTTTAAAATCTTTGGAAGTAGATGCTATGTACACAAAGATGATAGAAATGGAAAGTTTGATTAGAAAAGTGAAGAAGGAACATTTCTAGGTTATTCTTCTAGAAGCAAAGCATTTAAATGTCTGATCAAATCATCTAACAAAATAGTAGAAAGTGCAAATGTGAAAATTGATGAATATGCAAAAAGAAATGATGAAGGAAATTCCAAGGAACTGGAAGATTATGATGAATTTGTCTATGTTCAACCGACAAGTCCTACCGAGAGAATTGCTGAAAGGAATGAAGATAATATCCAGTTACCGAGTGATGAAGAAGATCATACAAAATCTACCGAGCCTATATTAGCCAAGTATGTCAGAAGGAATCATGCATCAAGTCAGATTATAGGAGATAAGAATGATCGAATGATGACAAGGAACAAACTAAGACAGAACACATGTCTGATATCTAAATTTGAACCAAGGATAGTGAAAGAGGCATTTAATAGTGAAGATTGGATAAATCCTATGACAGAAGAGATTGATCAAATCAAGAAGAATGACACATGGACACTGGTCCCAAGACTGAAGGACAAAAATATAATCGGTATAAAGTGGATTTTCAGAAACAAGCTGAATAAAAAAGGTGAGGTTATTCGAAATAAAGAAAGACTAGTTTGCAAAGGTTATGCTCAAGAAGAAGGAATTGATTATGGTGAGATTTTTGCACCTATGGCAAGACTTGAAGGTGTAAGAACATTGTTGGCATATGCTGCTTACAAGAATTTCAAAGTATATCAAATGGATGTCAAATTGACATTTCTGAATGGTATATTAGAAGAAGAAGTTTTTATTCAACAACTTGAAGGATTTGTTGAAGGAGAGAATAAAGATCAGGTATGTAAACTGAGCAAAGCTTTATATGGTCTAAAGTAAGCACCTAGAGCATGGTATAAGAGATTGCATTCTTATTTAATCAAGATTGGTTTCATAAGAACTAGTGAAAACAGTAATATGTACATGAAGAATGATGAAGACAAAGGAATACTAATCTCAGCCATATTTGTTGATGATATTATCTTTTGTGGTAATGACTCCTTATGCAAGAACTTTGGAAAAGAAATGAGCAAAGAATTTGAGATGGCATTAATCGGTGAGATAAAGTATTTTATAGGTCTACAGATACTACAAATGAAAGATGAGATCTTCATTACTCAATCCAAGTACATAAAGGAAATCTTGAAGAAATTTGGAATGGAGGATTCAAAACCAGTAAGTACTCCTATGACTACCAGCTGTAAACTATCAAAGAATGATGAATCTGCATCTGTTGATGAGACACTTTACCGATCTATGATTGGAAAGTTGCAATATGTTGTTCACAACAGGCCAGCTATAGCACATGTAGTAGGTATAGTTGCAAGATTTTCTACAGATCCCAAGGAAACACATATGAGGGCAATCAAGAGAATTTTTCAGATACTTGAAAGGCATTGAGGATTATGGCTTAGTATATCAAAAATGAAATGACTTTGATTTAAAAGTTTATACTAATGTTGATTGGGCAGGCAACATAGATGACAGGAAAAGAACAAGTGGTGGAGCTTTCTTTTTAGGAGAAATACTAGTGAGTTGGCTTAGCAAGAAACAAGGATGTATTTCACAGTCAATAGCTGAAGCTGAATATGTTGTTGTAGCATTGAATTGTACCAATATAGCATGGATCAAACAACTATTGGAAGGTATAAATGAGAAATTTATCAAGCCAGTAACTATATTCTGTGATAATACTAGTGCCATTAACATTTCAAATAATCCTGTAATGCACTCTAAGACAAAGCACATCTCTATTAAATAGCATTATCTTAGAGAAGAAGTTCAAGAAAATAAAGTGGTGTTGGAGTATGTTAGCACAAAGGAACAAATAGCAGATATCTTCACCAAGCCACTGTCAAGGGACACTTTTGAGTATCTCAGAAGTAAGTTAGGGGTCCTACCCCTATCTTCTACTCACTGATCGAGTTGATACCGAATAGCAAAGGAATTACTTCACACAGGAAGAACTTATGTATTAGTTTTCTTTTGGAATTGTTGTCAAACGGGGAGAAGACTAATGACAGGGGGAGAAGACTAATGACAGGGGGAGAGCATTTCAGAATCTCACAGCAATCTGAATCTGAATCAATTAGGTCAAATCAATTGGTTTTGCCATCAATGCCAAAGGGGAAGATTGTTGGCATTTCAATAGGGATATTGAGAAGGTTGTTGATGATTATAGATATAACTGATTAAGGATGTTTACTGTCTTAACAATATTATTTTGTCATTGATTTCAAGAAATTGATTTTCTGATTTAGTATGATGTTTCCATATCTTAAGAAATATGTTTTGAAGAGAATTAAGATGTCAGTAAAAGACACAGAAAGAATGTGATGAATAAGGGGAGGAATAAGTTATTCAATGGGAAACTATTACCGAGTTAGACAATGATGAGATCATGATGTTTAGATTGTTTTGATATCCTACATATGCTATTGTTTGTAAAGATAATACTATACTATGTTACCGAGTGAAGAACCTAGTTGGTAAACCCTAACGTTATCGCTGTCGGTTAATGAAGGCGGAATGTCTACTGAGTGAAGTTTAGTATTTACCGAGTTGCAACCAAGTAATAACAAAATGCATTGAATGAATACATGCATTATTTAATGAAGGAAGCGGATGAGCTGGATATAATTAAATGATTGATACAACATGTATAAAGTTTGTTAAGGATATATGGCAATGGAAGATTGGCAAGAAGATCTATAGCTCAGATTGAACCGCAATACCCTAGCACAAGTTCCAAGAAATGTATACAAGTTCCAAGGCGAGGTAAAACATTTTTAGATCGAAGGATACATTGAACCTGGTCAAGTATGGAGATCTAATGGCTTAGATTGATTAGGGGAAATGTGATCAAGGAGATTAAGTGGTTAGCAAATTGTTTATAAATAAGGTACTATTGATAAACAATGGATGCGGGCAAATGTTAGCACAGGGATGCTACATAGTGATTACCGAGCATAGAAGCTTGAAGACCTGTTTGAATAACAAAGTAAGGAGCCCAGCAGAGGGACAAGATAAGTCCTATGACTAGATTGTATTGAGCAAATAAGAATCTTCTTTATCATTTTAGATGCAAAGTCGTAGACATACTCATTACTGTTGTTTATTTGTAAAGTGACAGAAAACCTCTTAACCGAGTAGACTTAACAGTCTTATTTGTAAAACCTCTAGCAAGGTGACATTTTGATTGAGTGTTTGAAAACCTTTAACAAGGTCACTTCTAACAAAGTGAAGATCCTAATAGATCTTAGGGAAATCCCTTAACCGGGTCACATCTAGCAATGTGTTTGTAATCTTTAACAAGAATTTCTTTTAACTGAGCATACTCTAGAAGAGTATATTTCTTAGGGGGTCTGAAATCCCATAGTGGTTTTTCCCTATTTGGGTTTCCACGTTAAATCTGGTGTTGAATGTGTTGTGATGTTATCTGTTTATGAGTTTGCATGTTTTATAGTTTTGATTACATATATCTGTTAAAGCTACCAAGGTTGAATCTGTTGATTTCATGGAAGTTTAAGTTTGTATGATTCACCCCCCCTCTCATCTTGTTAGCTTGGCATTTGTACTTAATAATTAGTATTAGAACTATCAAAACAATCAAAATAACATAATCTCATCACTGTCTAACTCGGTAATAGTTGCCCATTGAATGACTTATTACTCCCCTTCATTTTTACATTCTTTCAATGTCACTTAGCGACATGTTTATACTCATCAACACATACTCTTTAAGATATGGCAACATCATACTAAATCAAAAAATTAATTGCTTGACATCAATGACAAAATAATAATATTAAGACATTAATCATCCTTTATCAATTATATCATTAATCTCCAACAACCTTCTCAATATCCTCATACCAAAAAACTTACTATAATGCCAACAAACTTGAGCAGGCATCCTTCTTCTCCTTGCAATTACTGATTGTAGGGCCTTTAAAAAGAAAAGTTTCCTGTACATGTGTTTTTTCTTTAGTCCTCCACACTTTCTTTGTTTTTTTCCCGAGGCTCTTGAAAGCCTTTCTTACAAACATTCTGCAATTGGCAGTGTTGTGAAATTTACTTCCACACCAAGAACATACCTCAATTTCCTTCTCAATTTTAATATGTTGCTTCCATTTCCTGTCTATGGTGAGGAGCATAACTGAAGAGGGAACTGTTTTTATGGTTGCAATTTTTAGTCTCGCATATGTGTAAAGGTCTCCTTCCACTATTTCATCATCAATTTCTAGTAGCATGTCAAGGGATCTTCAAATCATTTCCAGGTAGGCTTCACTCCAATATTCAATTGGCAAGTTATATAATCGAATCCATACAAGTTTCTCATATTATGCCACCATCGAAGTAGGGTAAAAATTCAGGGACCACGGTTGAATGTATAGGGGGTGATCTTTTCAAAACCAATTTTGGAGTGTAATGATGTGGTCTCTATCCTCTTCACAGGGAAAACCCACCACAAAGAAACCCTTAGGAAGAAATTTAACCATTATGTGACTCCCCCAATGTTCCAATACCCATGCCTGAATGTCTTTTCTTGACAGTTTTGGCCCTAAAATTTTGCAATGATGGAATGTTGATGGAAAATTGCCTTCTCATTCTCAATACATTCGGATAGATCAATTTCTAAAATGCCTTTTGTAGAGTCCATTCCTGCTTTCGTGCGATGATTCGTATACTGGTCGATGTTACCATCACTTTCCTTCGACCTTGTCCATTTAATACCAAAGTCGTCCCAATCGACCTCTAGGGTACGCCATTTGACAAATTTCCTTGGGCTAGCGACCTTCGCAACATTGCTCTGCTTGTCGTAGGAATCCTCCTGTAAATCGCTCTACTTGTCGCAAGCTTCCTCCATTTTTTAAACTATTTTAGATAAATTAAATTATTTTCTATCATATTATAAATTTGAAAAGATAACAATAATAGTAGTGTCATATAAATAAACATTAAGATTTTTTATAATATTTTATTTCATTATTATTATTTTTTAAATTCATAATTATTTTTTATTATATTATAAATTTTAATATATTTATTATTATGTATTTATTTATTATTATAAATATTACTATTATATTATTAATAAAATTAATTTATTATCAAACTTTATATTATTAAATTATATTAAATTGGAAGAGAATAACTGAAATAATATTGTTAATTTATTTATTTATTTATTATATATATGTTTATTTATTTATATAATATGAAACTTAAAAAAATTAGATATGGATTTTAAATAATTTGTTAAAAGTCTTTTTATTGGATGTGTAAAATAAATTTGAAAAGATAACAATAATCGACTTGGGCAAATAATATAAGTGATGTTATTAACACTATTAACCTTGAGGTGAGTAAAGTGCTGAAACATTTTACATTTTTATTTGTAACTTCAAGCTGACAAATGCACCAGAGGAAAAAACTCTTCTCTCTTCAATATAATTATAAGAAATAATTTTACTAAAATATTGTGAAGCCTAAATTTAAATGAGGTAAAAAAAGCAATCAATTTTATAAAACTCAACTACATTCTTTTTTTGTCATAATTTTAACATTAGTATTATCATAGAATAATTGTGACATCACTAATACCATTAATGATATTATATGTCTATTTGCATTCTTACTACTATTGATCACTTTTTTATTAAAATAATTATCTTTTAATTGCCTTCAATAATTTTATTATTTGTTCAAGGTTAATTATCTCCCTTAAATTTATTATTATGACTACTTTATAATAAATACACTCTTATTATCAAAATTATTACATAAACCAAATACAATATTATATATCCTTATCATATAATATTAAATCTATATAATGCAATAATAATATCTAAAATATTGTATAAATATTAATATATTAATTATAAATAATTTATTAATAATAACGTTACTCAAAATATATAATTATTACATCAACCATTTATACAATAGTATATATCCTTATCATATAATATTAAATATATATAATGCAATATATAATAATAATCATAACAAAATTCACATTTAATCGAGGGCGCTCTGCACCTGGTACGATTCCAGGAAGGTTGTCTACTCACCCTCCTTGGTTTTTAGACCTAGCTTGATAGCGCTCGTGTGTTTCTCTTAGTGTCCTGCATCATCTTGGTGTGTCATTGATGTCTTGCCTATGTTGCTTCCTTGGTGTTTGATTGTTTTGTTTGGTGGTTGCCTTGTTTGTGTTTCTTTCCCTTCGTTCCTCTTGCTTTTGTGTTCTTTTTTCTCTGCATATTTTCATCAGGTTCTCTTGGGCTTAGGTGGTCGTGACCCTTCCCTGAGGCCACTTGTGTGTAGTGGATGGGTAGAGTTAATGATGGCAAGCCCAGTTGCAAGAATGATGAGGAGCATATAATTGATAATAGTGAGAGTTTGGAGAATAAGATTGTTAATTTGTAGAAGGGAAAGCATGAAAAAATATCATACAAAGCAGTGGTCTCGAATCAATCGGCCATGGTTTTCCCTCCTTCTACTAATTTTGATGGAAGATTTTGTAGGCAGGAGCAAATGGATATAGAGACTGGTTTGGGAGGGCCCCCAGCCGATGGAGATAGACTCAAAACTGGTGGTGGAAACACAACCGACAACCCCAGAGGGGGAGGAAATGGTAAGTCTCATCCTCTTGGGTTGAAAACCCTCTCCTTGTCTCCAAATGAATATATGATTAAAGCCATTAGATCTAAGCAATCGCATTTAAGAAATATTGCAATTTTCTTTGTCTGTATGGATAGAGAGTCTTTACCCTCATAGAATTTTTTTGATGATTGGATTGCCAATGTATGGGGTAAGAAGCTAGGTATTCATGTTAATTTTTGCAGAATGATTCAAAAGGGATTATTTGTTGTTTTTTTGAAATCCCATAATATGCAAGATAGGGTTTTGAAGATTGTTTTTTGGAATGTGGGGCACTCTTTGTTTAGGGAATTTCCATGGTCCCCTAAAGGGAATGTCGAGCAGGTTATTACCCATTCCTCCCCTAATTGGGTTGAAATTAAGAACCTTCAGCCCCAATTTTGGTCATTCATTCCTTAGATTTTGAAACCTTTGTGTTCGGTTCTGCAAGTTGAGGAATTGAGAACCATTCTCCCTCACTTGAATACCAGGGCTCTTGTAGCACTTGATCCTGAGGTTGTCTTTCTTGACATCATCTCTCTTGATTTTGAAGATGAGAGCTTTGCTTGGGAACTGTCCATGTTGGGCAATTTGGGGGCCTATTTTTTTTGCAAAATCAATGGGCATATGAGGAAAGGTTTCCCTTCTCTGATAAATTCTCACAGAGATAACTTTAAATCAACCTCCCAATCACTTCTCAAGCAGGAGAGCAAAAAGACCAGACTAACCACCCTAACAACATTTCAGAAGTGGTGGCTGACACCTGTGAAGGAAACAAACTGCAAGAGGAAAATTATCAACCAGAGGAAGGGGAAATCACTATTTCCCAAGAAGAAAATACTGATTCCTCTTTACTCATGCCTAGCTTCAAAATCCAAGAAGCTAAAAAATGTGCAATTTTGGGCCAAAACCTCTCAGATTCAATCTGGAGCTCAAAATCAGCCAACAGTGATCTTAATGACTCAAATGATTCTAGAACTCCTAAATGAGGAAATGAAGAAGAAATCTCTAAAATATTAACCAACCCGGTAGTGGATCCTGAGATAGATGCCGAATGGAAAATACCAAATCAAAGGAATAAGAAAGGATCAACTCCATCGACTTCTCTCATAAGAAAATCTAGCAGAATTGCTCAAGTGGATGTCGGGTATACCTCCTCCCCAGGCCGTCCCCCTAACCACATAGTCAGAATTAAGGAGGCCAGCAAGAACATTGCAATGGAACCCAGAAGACTCTTAAGGAGTTAGGAATTGGTAAGTACCTATGAAGATTATTTCTTGGAATATTAGGGGACTTAATAACCCCATAAGCAAGACATTATCAAGAATATAATAAGGGATAGTAAACCTCATATCTTTCTAATTCAAGAAACCAAAATGAGCAAAGAGAAAGTTGAATCTTTGAAGTTTTTCAAAAATGGAAAAGTCAGTGGTGGAAGCTCTAAAGGTTCTTCAGGAGGCATTGCTACCATCTAGAATCTCAATTCTGTCAAAGGGCAAATTATCATCTAGGACAATAATTTCTCGTGTATCAAATTTGAGCATCTGAAAGATGGTACTACTTGGATCCTTACTAACATCTATGCTCCTAACACCTTAAAAGCTAGAAATTCCTTATGGAAAAATCTTATTCAAACTAGGGATAGCTTTAGGAATCTTAGCTAGTTGGTTATGGGGGATTTTAACACTCCTTTGAGAGAAGAGGAAAAATATGGAGGAAGCCCTCCCAAGTTGGAAAGCAGATCGACCCTTATGGACTTCATAAATTCTTGAGCCCTCAATGATTTGGAAATTCAAGGATGTAATTATACTTGGACTAATAGGAGAACTAGTATTGACCTCATCCAAGTCTACCTTGATAGGATTCTCATTTCCGATGACTAGTTTAGTCATTATTTTTGTTCTTTGTCGGCTCAAATTTGGGTTGGCTTGGATCATTTTCCCATTACCTTTAATGCTAAATCCATCAATAGAAGGAGAAAATTCCCCTTCAGATTTGAAAAAATGTGGATCCTCCACCCAGACATCAAAATTAATATCCAAAAATGGTGGAGCATCCAAGTGGAGGGAACTGCAATGTATAGAGTTGTTAAGAAGCTTAATAGTATTAAGGATAACATAAGAATTTGGAATAAATCCAGCTTTGGGAACATTTTTTAGGCCAAAAGTAAAGTCCAGGAGGATCTCAAAGAAATTCAAACTCAAATCCAGAAAGATGGTTTCAGAACTGTGTCCATTGCTGAAGAAAATGAGATTCTCAAAAAATATCACAACATCATTGCCAAAGAGGAATACTTTTGGAAGCAGAGATCAAGAAGCATCTGGCTTAAGGAAGGCGATAGGAACACAAGATTCTTCCATATGTCGACTATCAAGCATAAAGCAGTTAATAGGATCTCCAAACTCATGGTGGATAAAGGGGAGATTACTAAGGAGGAGGAAATCAAAAATGAGGCCAAAAGTTTTTTTTCGAATCTGCTAAAGAGGGATAATAGATTGGATACTGAAGACCAATCTTATTTTCTCCTTAACATCCCTTATCTCATTGTTGATTATAAGAACGCTTCCCTTTCCTCCATTCCTTCTAATCAAGAAAAAAAAAATGTTGTCTTCTCCTTTAATGGTAACAAAGCGCTGGGCCCAAATGGTTTTCCAATGTTCTTCTTCCAAGATTTCTACGACATTGTCGGGAAAGATGTTACTGATGGAGTCAAGGAATTTTTTGGGGCTAGGAAACTTTTGAAAGAAATCAATGACACTTTTCTGGCTCTCATTCCTAAATCTCAAGGGGTCAACTCCATAGACAAATTCAGACCTATCAGTCTCTGCAATTCCTTTTATAAGACAATATCTAAGGTCCTTACGACCAAATTGCTTTCCATCCTTCCAGCTATTATCAGCCATTAGCAAACTTGTTTTATCCCTGGTCATCAAATTCTAGATTCTATTATCATTGTCCATGAGAACATCCATTCTCTAGTTAAAGCTAAGAAGCAGGGTCTTATTCTTAAGCTTGACCTCTCCAAAGACTATGATAGGGTTGACTAGGATTTTCTCTTGAAGGTCCTCAGGTCTTTTGGTTTCTCCTCCAGAGTTGTGGATCTCATCACCCATCTTATCTCTTCTGTTTCTTTTGCTGTCCTTATCAACGGTTCACCTTCCCCTTTTTTCCAAGCTTGTAGAGGTCTGAGGTAAGGGGATCCTATTTCCCCTATCCTCTTTATTATTATGGTAGAATGCTTTGGAAGGAGTATGGATAATTTGGTGCTACAAGGCTCCTTTAAGGGCCTCCACCCATCCTCTACAAATCTGATTTGTTCCCATCAACAATTTTTCGATGATACTATTTGTAGACACCGAAAATTGTCATGTCTAATTAAATAAATATTTTATTTATTTAATTATCTAAGCTTAATTATTCTATTAATTAAATAAATCTTTATTTATTTAATTAATTCATTAACCTTTTCTACCCATGACACATGTCATTCATCTCTTAATTCATACACTACCTACCCTCTCATTATTTTCTTATTTCCTCTACTTACCCCTTTCATTATTTTATTACTTTCTTTACCTTACCTCTAATCATAGCCGACCTCTTTTACACCTCTCAATCTTATCCCTCCATTTCATATAGTGTCTTCTATATAAGGAGATGCTTCCTTCATTATCAAACCCTGGCTAATCAATTTATGCACTTGACTACACTACGTTTTTCATATGCGATCCTACTTGTAACCACATTTCCATTCTTTGTTGAGCTCTTGTGCACATAAAATCTGAGAGCAAGATCAATGGAGATAGGAAGAATGGAGATCCAAACCCTATTGGACATGTGATGGTATAATCTTTGTGATTTCATTTGATTTGCATTGTCTTAGGTAATCTTCATATGTATGGTGGATCTTTGTTGTTGTTAGGCTAGGGTTTTGTGGTTGAATTCATTTACCCTTTCAATATGGTTATTATTGTTATCCATTTTCACCATATACATTTTGGCACGCCCGGTGGGACTCTTGTCCCTTTTGCATTTAACATCCTTGTTGTAGATATTGTATTTTGAAGTTGCAGATCTGACATTTTCGATCACATTTTGGTATTTTTGCGTCTGCATACTTTCGGATCGCATTTTTGATTTTCTACCACGTCTGTGACATCTGGAATCACGTCTTTGTCCTCGACAATATTTTATTTTTTAGATTTCAAAAACTGCGTCTGTATTCCTCAATTGCATCTGCGGTGTTTTTAGATGCGTCTATG
Source organism: Cryptomeria japonica (assembly GCF_030272615.1). NCBI lineage: Eukaryota > Viridiplantae > Streptophyta > Pinopsida > Cupressales > Cupressaceae > Cryptomeria > Cryptomeria japonica. The sequence goes on from NC_081409.1 coordinate 143,585,338, forward strand.
TCCAGAAATCACATCTGGGTTCTGGAATTGCATCTATGTTTCATAGAAGCACGTCTGCGTCAGAGAGCTGTGTCTGTGTCTGGGGTAACTGTGTCTGTGTGCATTGATTTCATTTTTGGAGTTTATTGATTCGATTTTTAGTCATTTGGTTTTATTTTGAGCTAACATCTTCAGATCTAGCTAATGAAATTGGTGCAGCTTGTCTTTCAAGCAAAATCGTTTGGTTGAAGACCCCTATTTTCACAAAGTCTTTTGGATTTAAAATTTACCTAACTTGTGTGCTTGCAGGAAGGGGTGATTATTTCAAACAATCCAAACTACTAATAAATCTTTATTGCAGGTCCTTGGCAAGGGTTTTTAATTTTTTTTGTGTGCTTTATAGACTAGCAAACACTTCAATTGGTGCACTAAAATTGAACCATTGTCTTTTGTGTCTTGAGCAATAGGCTCTTTTTGTTTAATCTTTAGAGGGCCTGTCTTCCCGTGTGGTCATTAGGACTACTAGTGAGAAGAGAATGACCTAAGTGGTAGCAAAAGAAAAGCCATCTTCTTCCAAACCACTATAAATAACTATATTCATGGTGAAAACTATGAATAACATGTGCTGATTAGTTCATACCGACACTATGTCTCCCCATAAACCCGTTTGATCAAATTTATTTGATCATTTGTAGGGCATAGCGCCTACTGGCTGGGAGCCTTCTATATTTACAGAGCTGAAAGTGCCACATGTATGGCGACACAAGCGGATGCCCTTACTAGCACCTTTTTGTTTTAGAAGCCCAAATCCTTCTAGTTGTTGGGGAAAGAGGTCAGACCTCTGGTAGCGGCCCACACACATACGATTCTTAGTAGAGATACAAAGTTCACCATAGGGAGTTTTCATGGGGACTGATGCTTGGCTGACCCAAGAAGTGAGTGCCGAGGGTGGAGCCAATGATGTCAAGTATCTAAGTATCTGCTCTGAATAGCGTAGCCTCAGGGGTAAAACCCAATGTGGGATCAACAACTATTGTCTTGGCTAGCCATAAGAATTATGCTTGACTTATTTTAAACATTCAAACATTCAAGACCAAACAGCAAAACATTGTGTCTTTTGTGTCTTCAAGTGTATGCAAAACATTTTTACATCAAACAACACACTATTCTTCGAGTCATTTTGAGTCTAAACACTTGCAAACATTGAGTCCTCATCAACATTGTGTCCTCTTGTCACGAAAAATAGTCAGACAGTCAGATTTGGTCACAATAAAACAACTTTACAGATTGGAAAAAATTGCACAAATTTTGCAAAAACGCGTCTGTGTCTAACATAATAGCATCTATTTTGTATAACCTCATCTGTGAAGGGCAGAAACGCGTCTATGTTTCCAGAATCAACATTGCAATTTTACAAAAAAGTCTCAGAAACTCGTCTGTGTTAAATAGAACCACGTCTGTGTTAGGAAATTGTGTCTATGAAGTATACAGGCACGTCTGTGTTCAGAATTGAAAATTTTTTATAGTCCAGCAAACAAACACAATTAGTTCTAAAATTCTTGAGCTTCCTAGGTTATTTCTCCAGGTTTTCATCTTGCTTTCAACCTATCTTTGGGTCTCACATAGTACATCATTGCTTTACACCTTACATTACATTCACATTTGTCTAAACTTGAGTCAAAAGGTCACTTGCTTGTCCTCATCATACTTTGTCAACACACTACATACAACAACACATTGCTAAGTGGTCCCTCATCAAGGTCTATCACCTTTGGGTCTCATTTGGTCTTACTTAGAGTCAAGGTCAACTTACCTCAACAAGAGAAACTATCCTCTCTTTGGAAGCCACACCTACTCTACTACATACATACTTGGTCTTACACTTTGGACATTGCAAGTACACCTCAGATTCATTTACATTCCATCCAACTCTTGGTCTTCCATACTTTTTCCATTTTCATCTAGTCTCACACATCTCAGTAATACCTAGTTCATGGTTGAAACCCATCTTCAAAAATCTAGGAGAGAAACTAAAGAGGTTCAAGAGTCTACAAACATGAGTTCTTATGAGTATGACAATGATATCTTTTTCAATTTTGATCATACTATATTACCTGACATGGATGCCTATAGAAACATTCCAAATGTTGAGAACATGGACACTACAAACAATAATGATACACAGAATGAGGATATGGACAAGTTTTCAGTACATTCAGTAGATGTGGAAGAATCCATTATGGATCCCCGTTTCAATCGATTGGTTGAGAAAATAATGAGGAGGGATAGACAATACTTCTTACAAATGATGGTACAAAGTGGAGCCAAGATACCTCATGATTTTGACATGTCTTAAATAATGGAACATAGGTCTTTACAACAATCTCACTCCAACATGGATCAAAGGAGGCCTAATAGTGGAGGCAATAGAAGACCACATCTTGTGCTTGAATCACCATCATCTTTGTTTCAAAAACTAGAGGTCCCACATACACATGGTCAAGCATATGATACTCACCTTTGCAGACCATTATGGAAGTCTTATGCAGAGAAATATGCTCAATCACATATCAATTCTCAAGATCAACCACCAAAGCAATTGGATATTCAAAGGCATGCTCAAAATTTGGACACAAGGAAACCCCATGTCAAATTTGGGGGCAACACATTAGAACATGACATACCTATAGAGTATGGTATACATTGACAAAATAGATATTTCGTTCCTCAACATGAATCTATACCAAGTGGTCCATATATGCAGCATCACTATAGACCTCCTCCATATGAACATGTGTATGATCAATATCATCTATATATGCAACATGCTCCTTGTCCAATTGGTGCCTCAAACATAGGGTATGGTCCAAGAAGTCGATCTCCACCTAAGAACAATTTGGAGCAACAAATTAGGGACTTACAAAAGAAAATGGAGGACATAAATACACCGAAGCCAACATACACAATGAGAGACATATGTCCTTATCCATTTGACAAGAGCATTCCAATGCCTCCATTTCCTACACACTTTGTGATTCCTAAATTTGATAAGTATAGAGGAAAAGGGGATCCTAAGGCACATATAAGATAGTTTTTCATAGCTTGCATTGAGGTAGCTTTAGAAGAGACATATTTGATGAGATTATTCCCACAAAGTTTAGGTGATCAAGCTATGGAATGGTTCTCCCAACTTCCACCTGGAATTAAGTCATGGGGTTACTTAGCAAAGGCATTTATTCAACAAGTCTCTTACAATATAGAGACAGACATATCAGTCACTACTTTGTGCAACACCAAGCAAAAAGAGGGAGAGTCTTTTGCATCATTTTTACAAAGATGGAGGAATCTAGCTAGCAGATGCTCTTGTGAAATTCCACAAAAACAAATGGTAGAAATGTTCACCCAAAATGTTAACAAAGAGATTGGCTATGATCTAAGGAAAGCTTGTTTGTCCACCTTCAAGGACGTCATTGAAAAAGGATTAGCGATAGAAAAAGTCCTAATTGAACAAGGAGTCATTAAGATATTCAAGGAAAACAAAGATGAATTTAAACGAAAAGATAAGCCAAGATTTTGGAATAAAAACAAGAACACAGTCAATGATGGTGTTGTTGATGCCAATATAGTGTGACCCAAATTCATTTTTTCGGATCAAGCTCTACAAACAATCAAGTGAATACTCAAACAACTTCTAGATCATGAAGGAAGTATACCCCATTGGGAGAACCACTTGAGTTAGTTTTCAAAAAGCTAGTGGCAAATAAAGTAATCACTATTCCAGATTTTCCTCCATATGAGCCAAAGGTGAAACCAAATTGGTGGAATGATGATGAGTATTGTGAATTTCATAAGAGAAAGGGTCATAAGATAGGAAATTGTCATCGACTAAAGAACATCATACAAGATCTCATTGATAGAGGTGACATTGAGATTGAAGGACACTCATCCAATCAAGAACATGAGATGTTTAAGAAACCATTCCCAAAACATGACAAGGGAAAAGCTAAAGCCACAGATGACCAAACCAACTATACCAGAGCAACCTATAACTATGATTCAACCATCAATCACATCTCGATGGACAATTATGTCTCTACCATTATCATCAAGGACAAAAACCCTGAGAATTCTACCCAGAGACCCAAGATTGTCCTAAAAGGTGTTGGATCTTCTTTCGAACCTACCTCTAAATGTCATGTCACAACTTGTCAAGGTAAAATCCCTTTGCAAGGTGCTCCAGCTAAAAACACCACTTCCTCATCAACCAAACTTGAGTATGACCTTGTAGAATAGTTAGGGAAGACACCCGCGCTCATCTCCATACTTGAACTCTTGTGCATATCCTCCGCACATAAAGCTATTCTTGACAAAATATTGAGAGACACTACCATTCCTACTGATCTGAACATGGACCAGTTTCAAGCCATGGTGGGGTACCTTTCCATTCCACATTCCCTTACATTCACAGAAGCTGATGACACCTCCGTAAGTCAGCCACATAATGCACCATTATACATTGAAGCCTTCATACACAAACATAGAATTAAATGAGTCCTAATAGATGGAGGAGCAGGTCTAAACATTTGTACCTTGAACACAATTAAACAATTGGGATATTCTAATAAAGCTATGAATTCTACAAACAAAATCACCATCAAGGAATATGATGATGAAGAGCGTTCATCCAAGGGCACAGTCACCTTACCTCTCAGAGTTGGGCCAGTTACGAAGGATGTGGTTTGTCAAGTCCTAGACCTAGATCTCACTTACAACATATTGCTAGGGCATCCTTGGATTCATGAAATGAGGGCAGTCCCATCTACATATCACCAATGCATTAAGTTTCCTCACAATGGAGTGGAGGTAATAGTTAACAGTGATCCTAATCTGTTCATATACTGCAATAACTTGAGATCAAAAACTGAGACCATCATTCCCAGTAATCGTGAAGCTGTTCCTTCTTCAGCATACATTGATCATGAGTCATTAAAACCTTCGACATCAAAACAAGGTGAGCTTAAAGGCAAATTTTAGGACAAGGGCATGGGGGAATACACTTTAAATCAGACCATGTACTTACAACAAGTCATGAGTTCGCCAAAAGAATATGGAAGACCACATCCTAACAAGCAAGTATCCATCATTGTACTCAAATGGGACCCTACTACCTTTCAAAGATGGGGTGAACTGGAAGAGGAAGACTTATACAAAATGCTTTACAAAGACCTTGAAGATGATACACAAGATCACATCAGTCTTCCATGTGAGAAATATGGCAAAGGTTTCAAGATCCTACAAAAATTTGGATATGATGGAAACAACCCTCTTGGGTTATGAAAGGAAGGCATCATTGAACCTTTACAACCTGAATTGACATTCAAAAAGGAACACTCGAAGGGACTTGGTTTCCTGCCTTCCAAGGTCCACACTCAAAAGATAGAAAAAGCCTTACAAATCAAAGCTGCCAAAATTCAACAAGAGGATCGCTATTCCACAGACTCCAACAAATGGGAATGGGGTTTAGATAAATCCTCCAGTGACTAAAAGCTCACAGAGACATTTAGAGAGCCAGATGAACCCACAGAAGAAGAGGAATTTTATAAAAGATTCAAAGTTGGTCAAGAAACAACCCATGAGGATTCCACACAGTCCTTGTCTCAAGGTCCTAGGTTGAAATCACATAGGATGAGAACACCTATCCTAGAATGCACTACTAGTGATGATAATTTGGATTCATTCATGATCGAGACTGATGAGGAGAGTGCCATCGATGACCTTGATAATTACCTTGACATACCCGAATATAACTGCATCTTCACTCTTAGCCCCGCTAACTTCAAAGACATTAAAGGCCTTCCCCTTGTTCACCACCAACTCATTGACTGGGATCATGAAGGACCTGCACAGTTTGACACATTCCAAAATGATGAAGCTTTTATTAACTATCTTGGCATACGAGATGATCTTCCCCATGGGGACCATAAAGCGGGATACACTATAGAACTCAATAGCGTGGCATATTTTGGTGAGGGCGTCGGACCTTCCAGTCGCAAAAATGTGAAAATAAGAACAAACCAAGGGTCTTATGGTGAAAACCACACTGTGGCACTGTCTAACCCCAAAAAAGTAAAAAGAAAGGACGTATCTGAGGGAGAAAACCTCTCCGAGGCACCCGAAGATGGAAGGCTCGACATTCTCCCAGCATCATATGAGGAAAAGTCATCCATGTTGGTAGAGGAGACTATAAAAAAAAACATTGGTACAGAAGAAGTTCCACACAACATATTCCTGGCTCAATCATTTACGGAGTCAGAAAGGTCAAAATTCATAAGTTTCTTCAAAGAATGACAAATCAACTTTGCATGGTCATATGCTGATATGCCTGGATTAGATCCAGATTTGGTAATGCATCATTTGACAGTTAAACCAGGGGCAAAACTAGTGAAACAAAAATTAAGAAAGATGCATCCACAAGTGGCATTACTAGTCAAAGTAGAACTTGAGAAATTATTGGATGTCGGATTCATACGCCCAATTGATTATCCTGAATGGATCTCCAACTTAGTGCCTATCAGTAAACCAGATCATAGCATCGGAATATGTACAGATTTCAGAGACATCAACAAAGCTTGTCCCAAGGATGACTTCCCATTACCAAACATAGATTTGATTGTAGATCTCACAGCAGGTCATGAAATGTTATCGTTGATGGATGGATTCTCTAGTTATAATCAAATAAAGATCGCATCTGAGGATCAACACAAAACATCATTCACTTGTCCTTGGGGAACTTTCTGTTGGAATGTCATACCCTTTGGGCTAAAAAATGCAGGCGCTACATATCAAAGAGCCATGACTACTATCTTTCATGATCTCATGGATGTAACCGTGGAAGATTATGTCGACGACCTCTTGGGCAAATCAATAGACAGAAATACACATTTGGACATACTTTTAGTCATCTTTGATCAGTTGGAAAAATACAAAGTAAGATTAAACCCCAAGAAATGTGTCTTTGGAGTAACCTTCGGGAAGCTCCTAGGATTCATTGTATCAAAAAGAGGAATCGAAGTTGATCCAGCAAAAGTCAAGGCCATCCTAAAGATGCAACCACTAAGAAATATCAGTCAACTTCGGTCTTTACAAGGGTGACTCCAGTTCGTACGAAGATTCATAGCACAACTTGTAGATAAGTGTAATCCTTTTTAGCACTTGCTACATAAAAACATCAAATTCAAATGGGATGATAACTGTTAACAGGCTTTCCAGACACTCAAAGATTATCTTCTGAATCCACCTATTTTGGTGCCACTAATTCCAAATCAGCCTCTGTTACTATACATATCAGCTACTCCAACAGCACTGGGGGCACTCTTAGCACAACAAATTGCTGAGGGGAAAGAAAAAGTAGTATACTATATCAATTGCACATTGGTGGGATATGAGCTAAACTACACACCAATTGAGCATGCATGTCTCGCTATTGTCTTTGCTTCACAAAAATTATGATATTACATGCTAACTCATAAGACTAAGCTGGTTGCGAGGATCGATCCATTGAAATACCTTCTTAATAAAGCAACACTTACTGGGCGACTAGCCAAATGGGTAGTGATCTTGAGTGAATTTGACATCGAGTATGTGGATAGAAAAGCAATAAAAGGACAAGCTATCACAGATCAGTTGCAAGATGCTCCCATGATTGATGATGTTCCTCTAAGTTCAGAATTTCTAGATGAATCCATTTTAATACTGTCACATGCAAAGCCGTGGCAACTGTACTTTGACGGCTCATATACATAGCATGGGGCAAGAGCTGGCATCCTCTTTATAACTCCTCAAGGGGATTCTATACCAAAATCATACCGCTTATCATTTCCTTTCACTAATAATATAGCAGAATATGAGGCATTAACAATTGGATTATGGATTGCAGTTCAGTGGAAGATCCAGGAACTTCATGTTTTTGGGGACTCTCAACTTGTAATCCATCAAGCAATTGATGATTACCAAACAACGGATGAAACATTAATTCCTTATAAAAAAATGGTGGATGACCTGAAACAACATTTCACAAAGATAGACTTTGAGCAGATACCAAGAGAGCAGAATTGAGCTGCAGATGCCATGGCTACAATTGCTTCACTGATCCATCTACCTCCGAATGAGACCCGCTATGAGTTCTTGGTGGATAACCTTTTGGTTCCTTCATATGAAATCACTCCTACTGAGATGATATGTTTCATCGGCCCCGAGTCCCAGTTATATGGTTCCATTTTCACATACCTTCATGACAATACCCTACCTCCTGACCTATCCAATAACTAACGTCTCACTTTCATTCGCCAATCTTCTCGATACGTCATTTTAGCTGATATCCTATATTGGCAAGGTCTAGATGACACTCTTCTTAGATTTTTAGAAAGCGACGAAGCTTAGATTGCGTTACGTGAAGTACATGAAGGGATATGTGGTCCACATTCTAGTGGTTCTACCTTAGCCAAGAAACTCATCAGGACTAGAAATTACTAGCCCAATATGGAAAAAGACTCATATTAGTTTGTCAAGAAATGTAAGCAATGTCAAATTCATGGAGACCTCATCCATGCGCCAGTGCAAGAACTTCAACCAATTGCGACTCCTTGGCCCTTTTGTTAGTGGGGACTCGATCTCATAGGCAAGATTCACCCTCCATCTTCCAATGGTCATAAATTCAATATCACTGCCACATAATATTTCACAAAATGGATTGAAGTTGTGCCTCTTACACAAGTCACTAGAAAATAGATTGCTACGTTCATCCTCAACTATATCATTTGTCAATACGGTATTCTTGTTTCCATTATCACTGATAATGGGTGTCCCTTCAAAAATTAGGATGTTCGTGAACTCTGTGATCACTTCCATATTACCCCTAAGGTAACGGTCAAGCTGAGGCATCTAATAAGATAATCCTTAAAATCCTAAAAAAGATAGTCGACGACGCTGGCCGTAATTGGCATATCCAACTTAATCCTGCACTTTGGGCATACCGCACAAGTGTCCGCACACCTATAGGGTCTACACCCTATTCACTTGTCTATGGCACTGAAGCCATCTTGCCTATTGAGGTCGAGCTACCCTCTTTATGAGTCTCTTTGCAAAACATTATCAGTGATGAAGACTATAGGGTCTCTCGCTTACAAGAACTTGAACTACTGGATGAACGAAGACAAATTGCTTTTAATCATCTCAAGGCTTACCAACAATGAATGAGTCGTAGCTACAATCATAAGGTCAAGCCTCGCACATTTGAGGTAGGTGATTTGGTTCTCAAAGAAAACCCCAAAAATCAACAAGATAGAGAGAAGAAGGGAAAGTTCGAACCAAATTGGCTTGGTCCTTACATCATTACAGCAGCATATGGATCTGGGGCATATCAGCTCTCAACTATAGAAGGTGAACCTTTGGAGGATCCTATCAATAGCATGCACCTTCGCAGGTTTTACACATAGCTCTTCAAAGTATCCTAATTCAAAAAATACAAAAAATTCAAAAAAAAAAAAAAAATCAAAAAATTCAAAAATACAAAAAAAATTATAAAACAAAAAAAATTGTTACTTGGTGAAAACCTAGCAAACAGGTGCCTTGTGACACAAAAAATATTGAAAAATCGAAAAAAGTAAAGAGAAATAATTTCGTCGAACGGTGAAAACCACTTCGGTGGCGCCCTAGGCAAGTACCATGGTGAAAACTGGGTCACCAGCGCCATGTGTAGAGACATTGCTTCTCCCTCCTTCAAGATTCACTTTCATCCTTTCACTTTGCACACACTCATGACCTATCCATCCATAATAAACTTACCCATTCCCATCATGGCTTGTTATTGATCTACCTAAGATTGGTTAGCCATTCATAATAACCCCCTTTTTCTCCCTTTCCATCCATAATAAATCAGAACTTATCTGTGGCTAAGGCAAAATCCTACGTCTAGTGATGGGTGTGGAACTGAGAACATCACATGTTTCAAGGAGTATAGTTTCTTCTAGCTTCCTTTAGTCTATCCGCCCACAATCCACAATAAAGAAGCATCTGCATCACCAATCCGCAATAAAGTTCTATCTTCTTCACAATAAAGTATTAGTTTCATGGATTCAGTCAGTTTCAAATGAGACAGCAGCAACAATGGGCTTCAACAAAATCAAATCTTTCAATAGACTCAGATAACATATAGTTCCATGCTATCTATCCTTTTTGTGAAAGTAAACATTGTGACCACAATCAAATAAAACCTATACAAGTGACAAGAGACACTAAATTTGAGGACTACAGTGGATGTTGGTGTCGAGTCTTGGTTTTCTTTTGATTTTTATCTTTTTTGGTAACATGTCTTTTAGCTTTTCTGGGATGTCTCTAACTAGAGATTTTCTCTCCAGGATGTCTTTGACTAGAAAGGCGAGGAAGGGGTATCGTCACCTATTTGTATTTGCTGTCTGTGGATTGTCTTTTAGTAATGCTATGACTTGTCCAAGGATATGAGGACACTGTGAGTCTAGTGTGAACTGGGGCATTCCTTGTTTGTGACTGTCTTATCTCCATGCAAACAGATACAATGACTTTCTAGGTCGAACATATGCCTCGATTGTCATAACCTACTTGCCATAATAAAGCTCAATGACGATAACGCACAAGAAGCTCTTTCACTTTCATATCTTCTGTCTTCCATCCCCCTTTTTTGATTGACTTCCATCATCCTTCTCGAGTCCGCGTAGCCTACTATCACATGACTGAGTATAATGACACACCAAAAAAATATCTGCATTTCATGTAGTTTGCACCTGGATTACCACATATAAGCATTTCATACATACATATAGATATCACAACTACATCACATCCTGCACACAACACCTGTTAGCACAATTTACATTTGCATTATCATATTCATCTGCATTACATACATTCACATTTGCATCATGCATACACATATAAAACATAAAAGAACAAAAAAATAATATATTTCATTGCATTATATACATATTTGCATCCATATCATAAGCATCACATAGAAACATACATCACATTGGTACACATGCATATAGCTACCGCAAAGATGAATCATCTCATATATATATATAAAGTGTCATGATACAATGATATCAAAATCATATGGCTACAATCACCTGAAGGTGTCTACATCATCATACAAAAATGATACAATAGTGATACATAGGGAGCCCTCTATGGCTATGATGAACTCCCTCCCTCAGAGCTACCTGTCCTCAATGGAACCTGAGCCCTCAAAGGACCTGCCCCAGGATCATCCCTCCTATCCCCCCTATCTAGTGGTGATGGAGGACCCATAACCCCACCACTGGATGCCTGTCTCCTCTGGCTCCCTCCCATATTTGTCACTGTCCGCAATGGTCTACAGAAGCTCCTTGCCCACTGATCACCTGGCACTGCACCATAATAGAGATCCCGCTAGTAGGCGATCTCCTCCCCTACCCACAGGACATAGGCATATCCAGCCCCTGTGTCCTCTGCCGCTTGCCTCCCAGCCCTTAATGCTATCTTAGCCTCTGTGTAGCGCTAAATAGCCTAGTCTCACTCCTACTCAGTATCTCTGAGCCACCTCTTGAGTCTATCCCTCTCCCTCTCTAGGTCCTAAATCTCATTTTCCTATCCTTGGCAGATCTCCCTTAGCTCAGTCAGCTCATCCTCCTCTGCCTTGGCCCCCTATCTCGCTACTTTGGGCTCCCCTGTACGGGTGCCTGTGCCTGTACCGGTGGCTATACCCATACCTATACCTGCCTCTATCCCTGTCCCTACACCTATCTGGGACCCTGTGCTGTTGGCACCTGTAGCGGTAATCCACCGTGACCCCTCATAATCTGAACCTATCTGTCCTCTCCACCCTCCCTCCATGATGCCATCCTCCTCTCTCCAACTACACCCCACCTCCTCCATCAGCCTCTACCCCCATCATCTGCATCATCATCAGCATCCCCACCACCATCTCCCTCTAGTGGCTCTCCTGGATCTGTTAGGTGTGGGAATGGATGCTCGGCCCAATACGTTGTGTACTCTGCATCCATGTCGGCATCCTTGATCTCTGGCCATATATCCCAAGGTAGGGGCATCATCTCCACTAGTTGTGTAATAGCCTAATCATATGATAGCAAGGGCCCAAACTGTGCCTGATCCCTAACCGTTCGTGCATACATGCCTAAACCCTGTGACATCCACTGGATCCTGCCAAACTGCCTACGCACCCTATCAACTAGCTACCTCTCCAGTACATAGGGCATCCGCCCAATCAGATACCTGCTCTGGAAGGTGTAGGGTATCTCTACTACATCATCCTCCCACTGCTCGCATCCTAGGTACGACCTCCATATAACCATATCAATCTCATCTATAGCCTACCGCCAGTACTCCAGCCTACCAATCCGTGGCTGCAAGGTGATCATATCATACAAATGTATGAAACTGCATCTGTGACCTCTACCCCTGAAATGTATAGGTCATGTCACCGGTAGATGCTCATAGGCCCACACCTATAACAATGTGACCCACAACCCAATCCCACTGATCCATGGTACACAAACTGATGAAGCTCATAATATAGATGTGCCAGCACGCACCGTCCCCAGGCATATCTGGTGTGCTATGTCACTAGTGTCTCCAATGTGCTCCCCCAGCCCACAGCCAACCCTCGTGTCACTCTATCCAGACACAAGAATCCACTGATCGCTCCTCCTACCACTACCGGTAGTGCCAATCCTATCTATGTCATGGTATCCCATGCCACATGCCCTGCCCTCATCTCCAGTCCTGGATCCCAGAACACTCATCTCAGGGCATCCCTGTCTCCATCTGGATCATAGGGTATCATCTCCCCATCGATCGGTGTCCTTAGAATCCTGTATACATCCTCTAGGGTGACTGTCATCTCACCCATCGGCAAATGGAACGTGCACATCTCAGAGTGCCACCTCTCAGCTAATGCAGTCAGCAGTCCCATGTTCACCCAAAACTCAGGCACATACAGAATATGTCTCAATCCCGTAGCCTCAATCGCAGCTCTATCCTCCAGAGTCAACTTAGGTCGCAACCTCTAAGTCGGTGGGAATCTCTCTCATGATTCCAACATAGGCAAATACTCCTGCAGTCAAGCAAATCAATCATGTCAGTCATAGTGGCATTCACTGTTCATCACAAAATGCTACTTTTTTGTGCATATGGTACTCTATCCTAGTAACACTCACTGTTCATCACAAAGTTTTGCTTCTATCCTAGTGGTACTCCCTGTTCATCACAAAGTACTACATGCTTTGCACTCACTGTTCATCACAAAGTGCTGCTCACATTTGCACTCACTGTTCATCACAAAGTGCTGCTCATATTTTAGTACTCCCTGTTCATCACAAAGCACTATGTCTTGGTACTCACTATTTATCACAAAGTGCCTTGATCTATCCTATCCTAGGGCCTCTGCTTGAGTGAATCCTCTTGAGTAGTTTCCTAATTGGCAACGTATGTTCTATCATAGAATTTTCAATCCTACCCTTATTTGCAATTCTAGTCTTCCCTAGAGGACCTTCTTGAGTGTATCCTCTTAGTAGCTTATCCAATCGATAGCATATGTTCATCACAGAACTGCTGATTTGACCTTGAAGACATAAACGCGCCTTCATGACATAAACACGCTTAGAGACTGTATAAACGTGCCTATTTTACACAGATGTGCCTATGCTCTGCATAGATGCACCTGGAAGACACAAACGTGTCTGCCTAGCACAGACATGCCTGCATAGCGCAGATGCGGCCGCATTCTGCACAGATGCCTTTTCTAGCACAGATGTGCCTGGCACAAACACAGACGCGCCCAGCCAGCACAGATGCGCTGGACATTTTTGACCCTATCCTAGAGTGCATTTATTACCCTATCTAGCATGCATTAATGACAACAATAAATCCAATAAAGTACAAGGAGGTTTTGTGGTACTTACCAGCTCTCCTACCTCTATTGGCCTCTAATATCGACGAACATTATCGAATCTATGAACGAATGCCATCGCTGCTGACTACTGTTGTTCTATTTCGCTCTACACTCTAATCTCGTGGATGTGTGGATGACAATGAGGATGTATTTCCCTCGTGGTCTATCTTATAGACTACCCTAGCCCTTGTTTCCTGAGTCAGTCTTCATTATCCCGTGACTCTGTCACTTTATCCGATCAGTCCATTCTATCCCGTCTTTCTTATTGAGAGATTGTCTATGATCTTTTTAGACATTTTTTCATCCAATCTCTCGAGGGGGCATATCATTCCCATCTTGGGGAAACTTTGTATCAGTTCATCTTATCTTCTTTGAAACAACGCGACAAGCTGCATTGTCTCAAAGAGGGGCAAAATGTAGACACCTAAAATTGTCATGTCTAATTAAATAAATATTTTATTTATTTAATTATCTAAGATTAATTCTTCTATTAATTAAATAAATCTTTATTTATATAATTAATTCATTTATCCTCTTCTAGCCTTATTTCTCATTTAAATAAATACATTTATTTATTTAAATTATCATTTTCCTAAATTAAATAAATATCTTATTTATTTAATTGATCCCACTCCTTCTATTAATTAAATAAATCTTTATTTATTTAATTAATTCATTAACCTTTTCTACCCATGACACATGCCATTCATCTCTTAATTCATACACTACCTACCCTCTCATTATTTTCTTATTTCCTCTACCTACCCCTTTCATTATTTCATTATTTTCTTTACCTACCCGCTAATCATAGCCGACCTCTTTTACACCTCTCAATCTTATCCCTCCATTTCATATAGTGTCTTCTATATAAGGAGATGCTTCCTTCATTATCAGACACTGGCTAATCAATTTATGCACTTGACTACACTACGTTTTTCATATGCGATCCTACTTGCAACCACATTTCCATTCTTTGTTGAGCTCTTGTGCACATAAAATCTGAGAGCAAATATATCAAGCAAGATCAATGGAGATAGGAAGAATGGAGATCCAAACCCTATTGGACATGTGATGGTATAATATTTGTGATTTCATTTGATTTGCATTGTCTTAGGTAATCTTCATATGTTATGGTGGATCTTTGTTGTTGTTAGGCTAGGGTTTTGTGGTTGAATTCATTTAGCCTTTCAATATCGTTATTATTGTTATCCATTTTCACCATATACACTATTATCATGGGGGACTCTAGTATCTCTGAAGCCAAAATTTTGAAGAGTAATCTTTACAAGTTTTCCTCTACGTCTGGCGAGCTTATCAAATGGACCAAAAGTGAAGTCTTTTTCATCAACATTCTAGAGAGAAGACAACAAAGAATCAGTAGAATCCTGGAGTGTAGGATTACTGATCTTCTTGCAAAATACCTTGGTCTCCCTATGGGCACTGCTCCTCCTAACTCCTTCTAGAGCTCTCTAATGGATAAATTCCAGAAAAAGTTAGCTAGATTGAAAGGAGCCCTCCTTAGTCAGGCTGGCAAGCTCCAACTTCTGAAAGCCTCTCTTCAAAGTATTTCGATATATGCGCTCAGCCTTTTCAGAATTCCTATGAAGTATGTTGATGCTATTGAGAAAATCCAAAGAAGATTCCTTTGGTCTAGGGTTGAGGAAAGGAAAAGAATTTCCCTAGTGGCTTGGGATCAAGTTTGTAAACTGAAGAGACATGGCGGGTTGGGCCTGAGAAGGATCCATACTCTGAATGAAGCACTTATGTCCAAACAAGTCTGGAGAATGTTCCATCTTGATACTGAATGGTGTAAAATTTGGTGAAGTAAGTACTCTCTTCTTTCCTCTTCCCTATCTTCTTTTATCAACTTTGACATTAGTATTAATGGTTCCTACATATGGAATTATGCTTCAAAATGTAAAGAAAGTATAGCTAAAGGAGTGATCTGGAAAGTTGGAAATGGTAGGAAAGTTCAATTCTGGGAGGATCCCTGGATTTTTGAAAAACCTCTAATAGAAACCAATGAATGGGCCCCCTTTGCTCCCTCTTGTATTAATCTTATGGCTCCTTAGTTGCTAAGTATTGGACTAGCAATGAATGGCAGAATATTGAAAGCATTCACCCAATCCTCTCTAATCTTAAGACTCATCTGTCTACGGTCTAGTTGAACAATGAAGCTAACTCCCTGATCTAGAAACATAATCCTAAAGGTACCCTCACTATCTCTTCCATGTTTGGTATCTTGGCCCTTGATCCTTTAGTGAATCCCATTTGGTCTAAAGTCTAGATTAGAGACCTTACCCCCAAGATCAACTTCTTCTTTTGGACCGTCCTTCACAACAAAATCTTAACCCTTGATAACCTGAAATGTAGAGGCTTTTCTTTCCCCAATAGATGTGCTCTTTACCTTTAGGAAGAAGAGTATGTGGATCACCTAGCCATCCATTGCCCCTTCTCAGCCTCCATTTGGGAAAGGTTCCTCATTAGTTTTAGTATTGCTTGGGTGTTCCCCAAACCCATCTCAGATTTGTTCTCCTCCTGGAACATTAAATGGTCCAACTCTTTTTTGAGTTATTTGTGGCAGCTCTCACTTCCTCACATCCTTTAGGGTCTTTGGAAAGAAAGAAATAACTGAATCTTCAGGGATGTTTCACTCAACCATGATATTGGGTTCTAGAAAATCCAATGGGCTATTCAAGAGAATTTAGAGATCAATGAGGGTCCTTGTGTTGCAAACAATCTTTAGGAAGCTATCATTCTTAGGGCTTGGAACATGAAGTGTTCTGATAGTTTTAACCTCTTTCATAATAAAAGGCTTGATTCTATTTGGCAAACTCCTCCGCAAGGTTGGTTCAAAGTTAATTTTGACGGTGCTACCAAAGGTAACCCGGGTCCTTTAGGTTGTGGAGCTATTCTAAGAGATGACAAAGGAATGTGCAAGGAAATGGTTGTTGTCCCTATTGGGGTTCAAACTAACCATAAAGCAGAAGCAATGGCTGCTCTCCAAAGTATCCTCCTAGCCAAAAAATGGAATTGTCCCTACCTTTGGATCGAAGGGGATTCAAACAATATCATAAATTGTCTTAAGGGGGTCTCAAAACCTTCTTGGTCGATCAACAACATTATTACCTCTGCTAGAGACCTCATTTGCACCTTCCCAATAAGCTACATTTCCCACATTTATCAGGAGGCCAATGGTTCTACTAACTAGGCCACCACCGTGATAGTTAATAAGGAAGTAATGACCACGTGGACAAGAGAACATGTACTCCCCAAAGATGTCAGGAAAATCATTTGTCATGATCATTATAGAAGTACTCCTAAGATTCTTGATGGATAGGAAAATTATGAATAGAATTGATTTGAGTACTTCGAGTCACTATAATAATGAGATATTCATTAATTATATTATCATCACCATCAGTTCCCATGCTTTCTGGGTGACTCTAATTGTTTTGAAAAGCTCTCCAGCTAATTTGCTTTGCATGTTTCAAAATTTGGTGTTGAACAGCGACAAAATGGGTGGCAACAGGAGGTGATACGAACCGAGTAGCTGTAAAGAATGGAAAAAGAAGGAGGTTTGGGGGTATTCTGCAGAAGGGTGGCCTCTTGAAATTCATGGAGAGACTCCATCATCATGATGGCATGGTCACCAAATTTTTCTGTAAAAATTGGAAGAAGGGAATGCTGAGAATGGGAGATCAGACAATGGAAATCGATTAGGATCTAATTGCTCAAGCTACGAGCCTCACAAGAGATGGGTGCAACTTCTAAAGAGATAGAAAAGTCAGCAGGGAAGCTATTTAAAGATACCCGGACATAGAGAAAGAGAAGAAACAACTGGTAAAGTTGAGCAAAACCTACTACCCACCCAGGGCTTTTGCCAAACCCTAGCGGGAAGTTCTCTTTGTTTTAATGTGATATATCATGCTAGATGGTAGGTTCACCAAAGTCTATGGTTATCACCTTGTCCTACTAAACCACTTTAGGCACAATGATAAGGTAAATTTTCCTTATTTTCTACTCTGTTCGATGAATGCGTCCCTCAAGGCCCACAAAGAGAACCCACGGGGTGATACGACCATGCACCAAGGCCTGATGGTCCTCATCTATGACCATCTTAAGACCAACCAAATTGCTCTCATGCAACCCTCTGCGGATTCTAAGGATGAGGGGTCTGACCCTGCCTTCTCAGAGGATGAGGAATTTGAAAGAGACCCCATGATTGACACTGAGGATAGCATGGATGTCTCAGATTATGATAGTGGTAAGAAGAGGAAATACAACAAAACCAGACCCTCATCCTCCAAGGGCAAAAAGCCCAAAGGTAAACCCCTAATTAGCATTTCTTTGAAAGAAGAGACTTTGGACGATTATGAGGAGGAGTACCCTCAAGGGTGGCTGAAGAAGAGGACTAAAGTTCACACCCAGGCCAGAAAAATGCACAAGAAGAATGAGGAGACTATTAAGGAACCAGAAGCCCACAAGTAGGTTAGGGACCCAGATAACGACCAGAATCTAGAAAAGGAGACATTGGAAGAGGCTCTTAGGGCTATTGACACCACCACCTTGCACACTCCTAAAGTGGAAATGGCTACCCCAGAAAAAGTTGACCACCAACGTAATCATCGCCCCGAGGGTTTGCATGTTTTTATGGAAACTATTGAGTGGCTCATCAATGGTTACAAGAAAGTTGTGGACGAAAATAAAAAACTTTGTAATAGAATCCTGATCCTAGAAACCATCAATACAGGGGAAGGGAAAACCATGGAGAACTTCATTGAGGACCTAAAAAGTACCATCGCCAAAGCTGAAGACATAAGAGATGCTTTCAATCCTAGGTTTGAAAAAATTGAGAAGGATTTGCTAGAAAGAAATAATCTTGCTGACACTAATGACCACATTCTCATAGATACTGTTAGCAAAATTGGTAAAATAGAGGAGTGTCTGAAGAGGATTGTCGAACAGAGCCTCAGCATCTTGAAGATTTTAGCCAACAACACCAACACTCTCATCAGCAAGCTAGATGTTGATAAGGAAATTATGGACATTGACCTAGAAATAGAAGGAACAGGGGAAGTTCAAGGTCCTAGAACCTGTACCAAAGGAAAAAAGAAGGAAAAAAAACCAAACAAGGATTTGGAAGACCTTAAAGCTATCGGGGCTACTTACGATGAGCTAGTGATGAAGGCGGAGGACTTGTTGAAGAAAATTACTGTGTAGTGCCCTCTTAGTTTCTTTGTTGTTGTTTGTTTTGCTGTCCTTTCAGTTTAACGACTTTTTGCCGGTCTTTTTGTATGAGGTTCTTAAGCACTATTGGTGTTTATCTTAATATCTTTTGTTAAAGGTTTCGGGTCCTGAAAACCTGCTTTTTTAATTAATCAGAACATTTCTTCTAAAGGCAATTTGAGAAGTGATCCTATTAAAGTGCATAAATATGTTAATAATAATAAAGAATGTAATAAATCACTAGTGGAGAGCACCTCTGATATTGGCATTGAGAAGGTCAATTCAGGTCTTGATTGCTTGACTGATGATAGTAATGGTAACAAATTTGTTAGCCTCTCCAATCCACTATTTGAGGATGAATACAAGGTTGTCCAAGCCTTTGACATCGTTGCTCCTTTCAACATCCTAGTTGTGTGTCACTCAATATAGGATAATCTTTCTAGTTGTGATCAAGTTAAGGTTGATAATCTCTCTTTGGCCAAGGCTGAATGCACAACAACTTGCTCTTGCAAGTATTAAGGATAAATCTGGTTTAATAAGGAATGCATTTCAAGTCCCTTCTGAGTTGAATATGAGTAAATCCTTACCTAGTATCATAAATTCCATGGCGGATGCATCTTCTGATAAGTAGATTGTGCCCTTTGGAGTTGATGGTATGACTATCAATAACTCTAAGTAGTTTATAGAGGTTGTTAGTAAAAAGGTTAGGAAGAAAAGGAAAACATTAGACAGACAATCTCTCTCTAATGATAATAGTAAAAAAGGTAATGAAGTTCCAGAATGTTTTAATAGATTATACAAGAAACCCTCCACTAAATTTAAATTTATGATGATGCACATTCATAGTTAGAATGTTAGGGGCTTGGAGATGCCTGATAGAAAATATGTGGTTAGGAAATGGTGTAATACTATCAAGGAGAAAGACATTATTTGCCTCCAAGAAATCAAAGTGGTAGGGTTCCATTCCTATACTATGTTGAATTTTTTGTGGGGTCAGGGCATGGGGTTCCACTCTAATCATGATAGGGGTAAAGGTGGTACTGCCATTTTGGTTGGTCCTAAGTGGACAGATAAGATGATTTCTAATGGTGTATCCCCTTGCCAAAGAGATTTATGGGTCACTCTCAAAGAGAAAGACTATGTTTTTGGTATTTGTAATATATATGCTGCTAATTATTATAAAGATAGAGCTATTTTTGGGGATTGGTTGACAACCGGTCTCTCGAATACTCACTGGAGTTTTGTGGGTGATTTTAATATGATCGAGCATGGTGAGGAAAAAAGTGGTGGTAATAAGCATTGTTGAAAGGGTAATGAAGACTTCTTCAGGGTTAAGTTCAAGAGGATATTTA
Source organism: Cryptomeria japonica (assembly GCF_030272615.1). Classification (NCBI taxonomy): domain Eukaryota; kingdom Viridiplantae; phylum Streptophyta; class Pinopsida; order Cupressales; family Cupressaceae; genus Cryptomeria; species Cryptomeria japonica. Next base: position 143,605,882 of record NC_081409.1, read on the forward strand.
ATTTGGTAGATCCTTTGGAGAGGAAAAAGGGTTCTTTTTCTGTTATTTGGTTCACATGGTGTAATAATCAATGTGGTAGGTAGAGAATTTACTATAGATTGGATAGATGCTATGCATATGCTTCATTTTTTTCATTTTCCCCATAGGGGGGCATGCTTCTATTTGTGTTTTTCCTGTTAGTATTTCAGATCATTCTCCTATCTCTATCATTGTAAATATGGATCATGATCCCTCCTTTATGATCCAGCCTAAAAGAGAGAATTGTTTAAACCTAGGGAGCAATGGGAGGCTCTTATTGTTACTTGGAGGAAAATATTTCAGATCATTGGTAAGAAATATGCTATGGACAGGTTTGTGTGTGTGAAAAGTGGACCTGTATCTATATCTAGAATACACAACACTTCGATTAAGTCATTAGATGCATGGTTAGTAAATTAATAATCAATGAATAATAAACCATTACAAAGTGACTCATTGCCTTCTAGTAGATGCGAGTTTAGATTGCTCTCAGATTGTTAAGCTATCCAGTGACTAAACAACACCTAAACAAAGGATTTTTAAATCTGAGCATGAATATGAGCTAAATGGATGCAAGATTTAAGCTAGATATGCAAGATTAATCTAACATGATTTAAGCAATATATGAATATTTAAGCTAAATGATTTAAGCAATATGAAATAACTAATATGCAATATCTTAATGCAAATTCTCAATGAACCTAGAGAAAAAACACCATAATAACAATATATTCTCTAGCATTTTTGAATGAGAGATGAGAGCCTGAATTTATAGAAAATTCAGAAAGAAACCAACAGCTAAGATCAAATGATGATGAGCGGTCAATATTTTCCAAGAGGAAGCACAATCCAGGTGAATTGATGTGATTGGATGCTTTTCTCAGTTTTAAAGGAAATGGAACTAAAATTAAGATAAAATCAGGAAAAACTGATTTATTCTCTATTTCATTCAATTTTAATATTTAATTGTTTTAATTGCTTTCTTTGAGATTATTTATCAATTTTTAATTTTATTTTCAAGATTATTTCCAATTGATTTCTTTTCTCAAATTTTAATTCTTTTTTGTCAATTAATTCTTCTTTTTTGATGATTTGATGGCAAATTAATTTATTTAATTAAATATGCCAGGATATTCATTAAAATAAATAGGATAATTGTTTAAAAATGATTTACTTGGAATGATTTAATTAATTAAATAAATATTTAATTAATATTGAGTTATTGATTTTCCATGTGACATTTGATATTAAAGAATTAATTAATGTGCTCAAGATTGATTTAATTGCCTTTGGTTAGGACCTTGGTGACGTTGTCGAGATTAGGGGCTCATGGTTTAGATAACCATTTTTAGGGTATTACATTTTCCCCTCTTTGAATTAATGTGCGACCAATGCATTGGTTCAAAGAATAGTTGATGTCTAGGAGATACCAGTTCTAAACTTGATTGATCACGAACTAGATGAAGAGCGAGGTGTTTAGCTTGATTTGAAGTGATGAAGCTTAACAGAGTTGATTAAAGCGATATCCATCCCGAATTTGATTGAACTAGGACTCATAGAGAGGAAAGATACTGAACTTGAACTTGATTGATTAGAAGCAGATCTTACTGATCTAAAACTTGATTGAACTAGACATAGTGACCGAAGATAAAATCAATCTTGAACTTGATGGATCAAGACACGATGAGAAAAGATAAATTGTCTAGCTTGATTCAATGTGATGAAACTGAACACCTGCTTAGATTGAGCGTGTGATCGAAGATACTCTTTAAACCCTTGATTGAGTTTAAATGAATAATTAGCTTGATGAAAAGCAATGAAACTGATTAACGTTAAGAGACTGATTCAAACAAAGACAATGTTAGCTTGATATGAAGTGATAAAACTAATATTCCCCTAGTGATTGATTTGATGAAGCTTAGCTACTTGACTTGTAACAAAGATTTTTGAAAGCAATTCTCGACTTTGAGGTCAGGAGTATGCTACCTCGGGAGCGAAATCGAAAGATAGCGAGGGTACACGATTATAGGGAATTTCTTTAGCGATGATGATGATTTGAGAAAAAAAGTGATTCAGATGAATAAAATTGAGATTCAACATTGACTCATTAGAAATTGAGCACAAATTGGAGAAAGAGTGAGCTTTTAATGAAAAGCACTAAGTGGTCCAAATTTTGGAAATTGACTAGCAAAATGATCTCAGATTTCGATTTCGATCCTGAAAATGGAATCGGGACAAGAAAATTAGCTAAGGGTACAATTTTCATGTCCATCGAAGCAAGTTGAAAAATTAGGGTTTTGACTATATATGGGGTAAAAGTGTTATTTTCAGTTCATTTTAACCCTCCAAGTTTGAAAATTCAAAAAGCCTTCTGCAAAGAAAAATGGTGGTCCCATACATGAGCATCGATTCAAGCACCAAAGATGACATAATCAATTGCAGAACTATGAGTCAGTGATAAGTGATCAATCTTAAGCTTGTTATTCATTTCAAAATTGAATTTTTTTATTGATAATTTTTTTTTTGGGCATGTAGAAGTCGGTTTTCGTCGTTTTGTCGTGTGAGGCAGGATCCTATCTCGTACGACAAACTGATCAATTTTGTTTTATCATTTAAGGTCATTAGTTTTGTCATTTGAGAAACACCCTTATGTCATATGAGAACCTTCAAAAGAGCCCATTTTGTCATTTTAAGGCTAGTCTCGTGTCGTATCAAACTATTTTGTCATATAAGACCAATTCCTAACTCATACAAGTTGATGCCTCTGTGATGTTTTGTCGTTTGAAAAATAGTGAGCATTTTTTAAGTTGCAAACTTGAAATTTTGATTTTGTAGTTGATGTAGTTAGATTTGCATGATGTTTACTTCTCTTATAAGCTAATTTGAAATGTTTCCTGATGTGTCATTGTTTGATTTTTGCAGGTCCAATTGCCCCATGTGTTGTTCAGATGTGTATATCCACCTACGATGACATTAGTTCATCAGTTATCGGATATAGACTAGGTACATATTGATACATGTGAATTGACTCATCTTCTCGGGTTGCCTGATATCCATGTGAATCACGGTATGCTCACTGCATTAGTTGAGAGGTTTCATTTGCTAGTTGGAGAGATGACCATCACTCCCAATGATGTATAAGGGATTCTCTGTATCCCTTTTGTTGGGGATAAGGTAGATTATGATTTAGCATAGCATCCTGACCTTCTAGCCCTAAGGTAGGTATTTCATGATGCAGACATTCTAACATGGTCTCTTAGTTGGGATGAGATGATGACCAGATACAATGAGAAATTTCCACTAGCTTGCGTCTTGGCAGGTTTCATCGGCTATTTTCTTATGCCAGACAGGGGACAACTTGGGTTTTTATGTGGATGGGGCATGATGTTGGAGAGACTTGTTGAGCAGCCCCAAAGATTATGATGGGGTTCATGTATACTAGCACATATGTATCATGAGATGCATGAGATCATATACCGGGAGGGGAAGAGTATGGCTGTCGAGGTGTTGATTTATAGGTATGGGATTGGGAGAATCTCCCAATATGTAAACCGATTATCAATGAGGCCAGAGAGCCACAATAGCCCATTGTTTATAGATATGCTGGATATATTACACAGCCCCATCTCGGCAAGACAGATTATTGGAGACGACAGCTGGACAATCTTATAGTTATCATATGGAGACCTTACAAGGGTCTAGAGGCTTGGGATGATTGGAGAGCTATGCGTAGAGACCTATTCATGACTTGGCCTCTTACCGATAGATCAGTGCCAGTAGTCAAGTGTTTTGTTGTTAGTCGAGTGATGAGGCAGTATGGTAGACCTCAAGGGATCTCACAAGAGTTTACTGTATACGCACGTTATGCAGATGAGGAGAGGTAGGGATGGGGACCGAGGCTATCATATGCCTTGGGCATGCAAGAGCTGACTGGGTTACAATGGCTCAGATGGGATTATTTAGATGATATTGTAGATGTGAGGGTATTTCCCAATTATAGGGATTGGTTCTAGTAGCATCCATTCCGAAGATTTATGGATCTGGCTGAGTAGACACCTCACATAGAGGAGGTAGAGGATGATGCCCACACATGGACAGGGACAAGGATAGAGGCAGGGACAAAGAGACAAGACTTTGAGGTAGGCAGGTGGTGATCCTGGTGTTAGCAACAACAGGGTACTAGATGGTGGTAGGAAGCAGTAGAGGGGAAAGGGTGGATCCCTAGGGGTTGTTGGGGTGAGACTTAGCAGAGCGAGGGTAGCGGAGGTTAGAGGAGAGGAGGAGAGAGTAGCTCTGAGACATGTTTAGTAGAGGAGAGGGGAGGAGGGGAGAGCCAGAGGCAGAGATGGAAGAGGCAATGGAGACGGAGATGGACAGGGAGAGCCTCCAAGGGATTAGGGGCTGACGCAACACAGTCGATGAGAGCACGCCTAGCAGGTTTTCAGTCATATATGATAGTGGCACAAACACAGTTGGTAGAGCGAGATTGATAGCTGGTGGACCATAGGGCAGAGAGAGATCGTCAGTTAGCTAAGGTCAGAGTTGAGCATGATCGTTAGCTGGTGGAGCTCAGGGCAGAGCGCGAACGTCAAGTCAAAGCGATGAGGGCAGAGCGAGATGCTCTTCAGTAGGAGGTTCTCCATTAGACAAGTGGAGCAGCCTATTATGTTGCGGCTTATAGAATAGTAGTTCCAATAGTGCAATAGGTTGTATCATATTCTTAGTATATGGCTCGATCAGAGGGAGCTCGGGCACCTAGGTAGGATCCAGATCAACAGGCTCCCCTCCTCCACCACCTAGCGATGAGGGAGAGGTAGAGAGATAGATCATTTTATGTAGCTCTTAGATTTTGTTGTAGAAACACCTATTTTTTGTAGCCCTTACGATTCTTGCTCCGATGGGAGTTTGTATATATATTAGTTGACACTATTTTGTACCCTAAGACTTGATCATTATATATACGAGATCTTGATTTGACTTCATCGTACTTTTGTCAATCAATTTTTGAGATGTTTTTCTATGTGCTTTATTCTATATGTATGCATATCTATTCAGTATGGATGTATTAATGCAAATGAATATGGATGTTTATTTTTATTTCATTTTTCATGCAAATAAATGATGATGCAAATGAATGATGAGAATGAGCAACGAGTAGTGCGATTTTTTTTCTTTTTTTTTAATGCAATAAGATAAATGTAAATGAGTGATAATTAATGTATGAATCTATATAAAATGCTTATGTATGCAGCTAAACATCTCAATACACAAGTAGTCGATCAGAGAAATGATGAAGAAGAGACCACTTAGCTAGGAAATGATGATACTTCAAACTCTCATTCAGAAGATAAAGAAATCAGTGTTACCATATTGAAATTACTCTAAATTCACAAAATGCAGAATGAAATGCAAAATGAGATGCAAAATGAGATGCAACATAAACCCAATCACTGGATTTGCAATGCTTAAGTTTCATCACTAAGCATTTTACAAACACAATAGGCAAATTAGAGTTCCTTTCTTTTCATGTGTAATATTAATTATCTTGTCTACAATGACCCTTTTTTCATTCATATCCTTGGACAGATTTCGTAGGGACATGGATTGCATGATAAAGAAATTCCCTCAAAACAGACAAAGAAATGATGGGAACCTCCTTGTAGAACACAAATAAGTGTTGTCGAGGTATGTGTGGTGATTTCACCTTAATGTGAATGCTCTTATCATAGACACCTAGCTAATTAGATGTTTCTAGATCATCAGAATCATTCCTACAAGCAAAAAACAAAGAAAATATTATGCCCCAAATCCTTGCTCCTCTTAGTCAAGATAGACTTCCTCAAGTTACTCAGAGGAATAATAATTGAAAACCAATATAAAAGACAACAAGGAAAGAAAATTTCATGCATATCTCAAACTGTTTAGTGATTGTTTTCAGTAATGTTGTTTGCTTGTGTACTCAGTGATAAAACTCTCCAGTAGTCAGGAGATAGGCGACTGACTCGGAGTGAATCGGAGTGGATGACCAGGTATCGCTGACAAAATGATGACTTGGTTGATACTGCTTAGGACATGTAATGTGCTCTGTCGATTAACCTAAGACTAGAACATTGATTAGTTTCAAGCCATGAGGGTTCCAATAGACTAGGATGTCACAAAGGTGACTAAAATATAGACAAGTGAAAGCAAAAATGCATGAAAGCGAGAATGCCAACATTGCATTGAGTACAAGAGGTGCCTATTTGCCAGGTTTTCACTTGCTTGGTAGAGATTCATTTTTTTTTTACCGAGGTGCATGTTTACCAGGTTTTCACCAAGGTATTTTCTATCTTTTTCCCTTTTTTTTCTTTTTTTTCTTTTTTTTTTGGATTTCTTCAAGACTTTTTATGATTTTTAGGATTTCTTCAGGACTTTTTAGATTTTTAGGATTTCTTCAAGACTTTTTAGCTGTATAGGCTGCTGGAGCAGAGAATATTTAAGTGAAGAATTTTTTCAAGTGGATGGTGTTGATCAGTTCATAGAGCTTTTCTCCTTCCAATGTTGAGAGTTGATAGGCACCAAAGCCAAAGATTGCACTAACGATGTAGGGACCCAGCCAGTTGGCTTCAAACTTCTCTTTGTTGTCTCAAAACTGTTGATACTTAGGATTTTCTCTCAAAAAAAGGTCACCAACCCTAAATTCTCATTGTCGAACCTTTTTGTTATAACCTCTAAACATTCTCTTTTGATATGCCCTTAGATGATCAAATGCCACTTGTCGACGTTCATCCAACAATTCGAGTTCTTGCAATCTAGATATTCTATAGTCTTCATCAATAACAAGACCTTGCAAAGAAACTCTTAGAGATGGTATTTCCACTTCAATAGGTAATACTGCTTCGGACCCATACACCAAAGAAAAAGGTATAGCCCCAGTAGGTGTTCTAATACTTGTTCTATAATCCCATATGGCAGGATTGAGCTGCAGATGCCAATCCTTGCCAAATTTATTTACTGTTCTATCTAAGATGGTCAACAGATTCTTGTTAGATGCTTCAGCTTGTCCATTACCCACAGGGTAGTACACAGATTACCAGTGTTTTATTTTGAATTTTTCATAGAGTTCATTTAGATCTTTGTTCTTGAACTATCCTCCATTATCAGTTATAATGGATGAAGGTATACCATACCTATAGATGATATAATTAAGGATGAACAACGCTACTTGTTTACCAGTTTCTTTGATGAGCTGAACCACTTCTACCCACTTAGTGATGTACTCAATGACAGTTATAGTAAAATTGCATCCATTAGATGATGCAAGATATATTTGGCCAATTAGATCAAACGCCCACTATTGAAAGGGCCAATGTGTAACAAAGGGTATGAGATCCCTTGTTGGAGCATGTATAAGGTTCCCATGTAGCTGACACTTTTTATAGGTTTTAGAAAATTTTATAGCTTCTTTCTCCATGTCTGGCCAGGAGTAGCCAGCCCTTAGTAGTTTTCGTGCTAAAGTTAGACTGCTCGAATGAGATCCACAAACACCTTCATGAACCTCGGATAATGGACATTGCGACTCCTTGGTTTCTAAGCATCTAAGAAAAGTACTATCTAAACCTCACCTTAATAGGTCGTTAGCAATTATGATGTATAGTGACGCATTTCAGATTAGGTTCCTTTCTTCATTTTAGGAAAGATTAGCAGAGACAACTTGGTCACACAGGTAAGAGTAAATGTGGCTATAGAGAGATGAGTCATGTCCAATAATAGAACAGACTATCTGGGACTCAGGAGAGTCATAGACAGGATAATGTAACTCTTCCACCAGGAATTCAAAGTGAAAATTAGATTCCTCTAGTTTAGGTATAGATGCCAAGGTGGTCATTGCATCCGCTGCTCTATTTGCTGATCTGGGGATCTGCTGAAATGATACAAAGGTAAAGTATTTCTTGAGATCATCCACCATTCTTTTATAAGGAATCAATTTCTTATCTCTTGTCTAATATAGATCATTGATTTGGTTGATAATGAGTTGAGAATATCCATAGATGTGCAATTCAACAATCTTCCACTCGATGACCAACTCGATCCTGTTTACCAAAGCTTCATATTCTGCAATGTTATTTGTGCAAGGGAAGATAATCTTGTAAGCTTTTAGGATTGAATTTTTTTATGAGTAATAAAAAGTATTCCAACACCATAACCATGTTGAGTAAAATACCCATCAAAGAACATCTTCCATGATTGTTGAGTAAGGTGCATGATTGATTCATCCAGAAATTCTATATGCAGAGGTTGACTGTCTTCAAGTAGAGCATCAACAAGTTGGTCTGTAATAACCTGTCCTTTGATGGCTTTACATTCCACATATTCAATATTAAATTCCGTAAGAATCATGACCCATTTAGTCAGTCTTCCTATAAGCGTTGCTTTAGTAAGAAGATATTTGAGTGGATCCATCCTAGCTTCCAGCTTAATAGAGTGTGCTAACATGTAGTGTCTTAATTTTTGTGATGCAAAGACTAATGCCAAACAAGCCTTTTCTATTATTTTATATTCCATTTCATAAGGCACCAATGTTCTACTGATATAATATATGGCTCTTTCCTTTTTGTTCTCATCTTGTTGTGCCAGAATTGCCCCTAGTGAAATATATGTAGTTGATATGTATAAAATCAATGGTTTTCCTTGAATCGGTGGCATCAATATGGGTGGATTAGAAAGATAATATTTTATTTGTTTTACATGTTGTTCACAATCTTGATCCCAGTTGTATTGAACTCCTTTCCTTAATACCTTTGTGAAAGGTTGAATTTTATCTGCTAGCTGAGATATAAAGTGCCTTATCAATTGAAGACATCCTTGTAAACTTCTCATTTGACTGATACTTTTGGGCGGAGGCATTTTCATTATAGATTGGACCTTTTCAGGGTCAACCTCAATTCCTTTCTTTGAAATTATGTAACCAAGCAATTTACCAGATGTCACTCCAAATGCACACTTTTTTGGATTTAGCCAGAGTTTGAATTTTTCCATTCTGTCTAGTATAGGGCCTAGCTCTTGAATATGCATGGATCTCTTCATAGTCTTTACTAAAGTGTCATCAACATAATATTTCATATTCTTATGCATCATATCATGAAAGATAGTAGTTACCGCTCTTTGGTAAGTTGCACCTGCGTTCTTTAGCACAAATGGCATGACATTCCAGCAAAAGGTTCCCCATGCACATGTGAAAGATATATTTTCTTGATTGCCAAGAGCTATTTTGATTTGATTATAGCCAGAGAATCCATCCATTAGTGATTACATCTCATACCCAGTAGTCATATCAACTATCATATCAATGTTTCATAATGGAAAGTCATCCTTCAGACAAGCTTTGTTGAGATCTCTGAAATCTATGCAAAATCTAATAGATTTGTCTGCCTTTGATACAGGTACTATGTTTGATATCCATTCTACATATTCTATAGCTCTAATAAATCCAGCTTTTAGCAATTTTTCTAGCTCAGCCTTGACTAGTAGTGCCACATGACGATGCATCTTACAAAGTTTTTTCTTGACTGGTTTAACTACTGGTGTAATAGAGAAATGATGCATGATGAGATCATGATCTATTCCTAGCATATCAAAGCATGTCCACACAAATTTGATTTTCTTTTCTGAAAAGAGGTTGTTGAAATCCTTTAAATCTTTTGTTGATAGTGATTGAGCTAAATGAATGATATGTGGCATCTCTTGACTTACAATATTTATTGGTTGAGTTGGTTCAATCAATATTGAAGACCTTTCTTGGAAGTGACTTGGTAGCATATCAAGTATCTCACCTTTAGGTGCCTTAGAGAGGTTTTCACCCTTAGGTACGTCCTTTATTTTTACTATTTTTAATTTTGACGCTCCCACAATGTGGTTTTCACCATCAGATTTCTTATTTTCTTTTTTTTGATTTGTGTGACTGAGATACTTGATGTCTATTTCAGTCATGTTCTCTCTTTTCTCACTAGTGGAAGAGTTCATTGGTTCCACTACATTAAGATAGCAGGCTAGTGTCTATTCATTGGCGAAGGTGGGTATATTCGAAGGTTGGTTATAAAGAGTATAGTCAATCAATTTAGGATGTATCAAACATAAAGTTTGAATAGGTTCAAGGGATTTTATGGTACTATCATCATGACTTCAAACTGACCAATCGAGTTCCAAAAGACTACCTTGCATATGTGCCTCGAGACCAGGAAAAGTTACAACATGATTATCGAAATTCATGTTAGTATTTTTTGGACCTATCCCAACTGACCTACTCCTAACATCATTCCCTACTTTAGTCTAGACTACATACTATGGTGTAACAATAATAGGGTCAATAGACAACATCTCAACATTCATGACAGAGTAGTCATAATTTTTTGTTGAATAGTTGTTGTTATAAATAGAGATTTTGTCTGAGTTATCAGAGTCATAAGATTAAGTTTTTGACTCATCTTTAAGTGGTTTAGTAAAAGTATGTATAGCATCAATACCTACATCTTTTATGTTGCAAGTTCCTTTGTAATTTGGTTCATTGATCACTTGTATTTGACACACTTGTGGACATAACCTTGATGGTTATGTTAATCCATGTCCTCTTTTCCATTCAACTTCCTCTGGACTGATGATTGGTCCTACTTCTATAGCCTATAAATCTTCTTGTGTAGTTCGATACCTAATTTGTCCCATCTCATTAGAGGGAGAGTTAGTAGGTGAAGAAATTTCTTGTATCCTTTCTTCCTCCAGTTGTTGTTCATAGTCTTCTTGTCTTTTTAGTATGATTTCTTCTAATTCCTTTTTCATTTTTAAGTGTATCAGGTATTGTACGTCATTTGTAATATCATTGGATTCTTCAGGGGTTTTTGTAGTAGATGCATCTGAGAGATGGTCTAGACCCCATTCATACTCATTTGAATTAGTTTCTGAATCGTCTACTTATTGTCTACCAGTATATGTGACCAAAATGTTCAGTGGTGCAAACAATTCTGTGATTCTGTATACTTCTTCTCTCATATCCTCTGGGACTTCTACTTCCTATAGTGTTATAGCGGATACAATTGGAACTTGATTACCATCAACTTCCTCTCTCTCGGTTGGAAATTCATCTTGTTCATCATCGCACTCTTCCTGAGTTTGTTGATTATTAATTTCCTATGATGTTGAAGGTAGTACCTTTTTCTTCCACTTAAGTTGATGGTGAGATGTATGTTTTTGATCTGATGACTTTCTTGGATCATATCCCAGTCCAGCTTTACCATTTGTAGACTTGGTTTGTAACTGAATAGGTTCAACAATACCTACTTGATGCTTGCCTAGAGGATTGGTACCTGAATATCCCATGCGTTGAAGCATCTTATAGCCTAGACCATATTGTGTTGGGGAAATATCACAATGTCATATTTCTTTTTTTGCACTATCTTCTTTGAAAAGCCATTTGAGAATAACATCCTCTTCTATTTCATCTACAAGGGAAGTAGAGGATTGTATAAAGAGACCATCATAAATTACTTTTGGAGTTGAAGTTTGTGGCTTCATAACCGCTGATGGTTTTCCCAACTGTCTTGGTGATGGAGGAAGAGACATTAGTGAGAGTATAGGCTCTATCTTGTAGCCATCCATATCAGTGTTTGTGATTTTTAATTTCTTCTCTAAATCTTTCAGCAAAGATTCTGGACTTTCAGCAGTAGAGGCTGCTCTATTATGAAGAATAAAAGCATCAACACTCTGTGTTAATGCATTGTAGGTATAGGTTCTATAAACATGAATACTAACTTCAACTCCATTATAAGGAAATTTCAAGTACTGATGACATGTAGATGGTACTGCTTTCATTTTGTGAATCCATGGCCTGCCTAGTAAGATGTTGTATGAAAGAGGAAGGTCAAGGACCTGAAAGATGACATCTCTTTCCATAGGTCCTTCCCTAATTGGTAACAGTACCAGACCTTTAGAGGTTATTTCTTCTTCATCATAAGCTTTGATTGTTATTTTATTTATTGGATCAATAACATTTTCAGAAAATCCCAATTGTGTCAGTAGATTGTGGGTATAGATATTCAACCCAGTGCCTCCATCTATCAAAATATGTTTAACTCGGTGTTTATGGATCATAGCTTCAATGTGTAATGGATGGTTATGCAGGTGATTCAGTGAGTTATCATCTTCTTAAGAGAAAGTGAGGTAATGAGGCGAAGTTATGTGACCCACCATAGATTGAAACTGATCAACATCTAAATCTTTAGGGATGCTAGTGGTGAGAAAAGCCTTGTTTAGGATCTCTCTATGAGCAGAAGAGATATTAAGCAGTTCCAAAATAGAAATTTAAGCATTAGTTCTTTTCAATTGTTTGAAAATACTATAACTAGGAGAGGATGATGAAGCCAGTTGTTTTGATTTGGCCGTGATTGTATTTGTTTGTCTGTTTGAAGGAGTTGGTAGGTTTGATGTTGTTTGAGCAAAAGTTGAGGAACTAGCTCCTTGGAGAGTAACTTTCTTTTGAGCATGGGTCACAACATTATGAGTTTGTGCTTGATTTTGTTTATCTTTGATTATGATCATATTGCAATATTTAGGTTGGGAAGATTCAATCATGTTGATCACATTGTCGTTGTTAGTGTAGGTATAATTGACTCTAGCCTTATGATCAGCATTAGTCACGTGATTTCCAACAATGATTTTTATAGCGTCGATGAGATCTTGAATTTTATGTTTGAGTTTCATGCAGTTGTTTGTGTTATGTCCCTTATTCCAATGGTAGTCATAGTATTTGTTTTCTCTCCACCATTTGGGTTTAATTTCTGGATCATATGGTCTAGAATTGTATGGCAATGTTATCAGATCATTTGCCAATAAAGTTTTAAAGGATGATTCATATGATTCATCTACAGTAAAATCATGCTTAGGCTTTGAAAGCCAAGGTTTCTCTTTAAACCATTCTCTTGCTTTCTTTATAGGATTTTCTGTTGCAGTTTTAGCTGCCTTGAGTGTTTGCGTGCCAATAGCCAAGTTAAGTATTGTGGATTTTGTTTTCACTTTGACAATATCTACCACTCCATCATTAACAACGTTTCTATTGTTATCTTTTCCATATTTCTAGTATTTGCTCTTTTCTTTAGAACTAGAACCTTGCAATGTTTCTTTCCAAAGTGATATATTTCTCTTTTTTATAAGCCCATCTTCCATTCTGAGGGCATTATCTACCATTTTGTTGAATGAAGGATGTACTTGCATCTGGACACTATATTTCAATTTAGGGATTAAGTTGTTGACAAAGATATCCATCTTCTCAAGATCTGGAGTAGTCCGTGAATATCTAGAGAACATCTTTCTCCATCGTTGGAGAAAAGTGAGAAAGGGCTCTCCTATTTTTTGTTTGGTATTGCAAAGCTCTATCATAGTGACTGGGTCACAAATGTTATAGGAGTATTATTGTAGAAATATTTGGATTAATTATTCAAAAAAAATTATTCCTTTAGGTATACTTGAGAACAATTCCATAGCTTGGCCCCCTAAACTTCTCGAGAAAAGGTGCATGAGATATGTTTGGTCATGCATGAACTCCATACATAAAGGACAAAATTCTCTAATATGATCTTGAGGATCTGTATTCCCATCATATTTGTCAAACTTAGGCATTTCTACCTTTAAAGGAAATGGAGGCATGTAAGGGTTTTTGTCAAATGGGAATGGGCATATTGTGTCCAGAGAATATTGTTTTGGTGATTTATCCTTGTTTTTGAGTTCTGTGATCTCAGTTTGTAATTCTTGTAATTGTTTGTTTACCATTCCCAATGGTGTCTCTTCCACTTTAGTGATGAGGGTGTCCACATTATAATGAGTAGGAAGTTTAGCGCCTTGTTTTTCTAGTTATAGAAAATAATCTTCTTTTTCTCTAGCCATGATAACCTTCATCATTTTTCAAAAATCTTTATCCTTTTGAAATTTATGTATCTTGATCTTTGGAGGTTCAGAGGCTTCAGATTCACTTGATGAGGAATCACTATTGGTATCATGGATATTGATATCATCATAAGTTTTGTGTTTAGCTACTTTTTTTTCTTGCCTTTCTCCAAACATGGTGGGAGATAGGGGCTGACCAAAGATTGGTAGATCGTAAACTGGTATTTGTGACGATGATGGTTTATTTGGGATGAGTTTTTCTACAAAGAATGGGTTTTCATTTGATGAAAAGGATGTTCCTTTTCCTATGTCTATTTTGCTGTGAGAACTTCTGGTTTGAATAGGCATTTACAACTAATGGGACCGAGAGCTAGATGTGTTCCAGAAGTCAAGATCAAATTGTAGCTAGTTGTTCATTTAACATAGTGATTGAGTGAAGTAACTAAGATCTAGTGTGGTTTTAGGAATGATCTATCCCCTATAAGACATTATCTAAGCTAACTTAGGTTTGATAAGATGTTGTTTTGAACTAGCTGAGAGATGATCAACAAAATCATGCAACGCAATGATAGGGGTACACTATCAAGATTGTTTATGCTTAGGAGGATGATAACCAGTTTTATGCTCATTGTAGACTGTTTTAGGCAAGTTTGCCTGTTCTGGACTGACAAAATCAAAGATTCGTATGACAGGTTTTATAGGACTAGATGATAGTGTAATAGCTTCGGAATGATGACAATAGTGTTTCATACGAGTTGCTACCTAAAACCATACGACAGATCGGTATGTCTAAAACAACAAATTATTTAGTGCAAAGGTTTATTGTACGACATAGGATTCAAGATGAAACAACAATTCTCAAAACTGGATGACAGATAATAAAGGCTCATATGACACAAAATTCAGGATGAAATAACAATTCTCAGAATTGGACGATAGAGAATCAGGGTTCGTATGACACAGGATGAAAGATCAAACAAAAGACTATTAGGACTGATGGAATATCATACAACACAAAAAATGAAACAAGATGATAAATTAGAAGACTCATACGACTGTTTACTGGACAAAGGCTAAATTTTGAGTTTTCAATGACTGAGTATGACCAGTTTTGAGGCGGATTGAGTTTTCACTGACTAACAGGGACTAGTTTTTTTGACACTTACATAGTTTATTACTAAGTTTTTGATTTTTTTCTCTAGTTTTCGTATTCCAATTTTATTTTCAAGGATGAAAAACATAGAAAACACACATTATGAATAATAACTCCAATCACAGCATGCAAACCCTATGGAAATTGGTGAGAGAAGAAAACCTTTACTTGTAGACTCAGGTACACACCTAATAGCTAATCAAAATACAACCGTTGATTCTCACGCAATGAATTCTCAATGCCATATTAGTCAACTCCAAACACTAATGGGGGCATGAAATGACAAGTATCCTGGGAGAGTTACTATATCTCTTACACAAAGATTATCCCCCTTTTGGAGGTGAACCGGGTAGCTTCTAAGTTGAATTGGAACTAGTAAGGGGTCCATTCAGCACATCTAGGTATAAACTCAACTAAGAGGTCTCTGAGACTTGAAAACCAAGGTTTAATATACCCAAAGGTATAGAGGAGATCTATTACCAAGCACTGACATTGACTTGATTTTCATCAAATTATGTTTGTTTTATAGTGGGTTGGAGTACTTGGCATTTAGCCATTCCCACTTCGGTCTTTCCCCTCTCACCGACCGTAATGGCTATACAGTTATTAACTCCTCAGGAGGGTAGGCCCACTAAAGATGTACAAATATCAAACTTAAAAAAATTGCCTCAAGGGTCTGGATTTTTGTGTTAGACACAATGCACCACTGAGAGGGGGAGGGGGTGAATCAATGGTTCTCAAAACTTTTCCTTTTGTCTTTCCTTTATGGGTGACACCAGTTTGTAAATCAAGCACAAGGCAGACTTAACAGTTAGTACTTAAACTAACTCAAATACACACACACACACATAAGGAGACATCACATAACACCAATATATATGAGGAAAACCCAATGTGGGAAAAACCTCTGTGAGCAATGTTGCTGGAGTCTACTGCTCCAATCCAACCTCACAGTAAAATGCAGTTACACAATTTAGGGCACCAACCCAAGGAGCTACAACCCAAAGGATCACCTACCCCTGCACCAATCTACAACTTAGTGTTCACAATGCAAACTTTAAATACATAATTTATTATCATGTTACAAGTGAATCTGGCAACTTTATCAAATGTCTTACTCTCTCAGTGAAGTACTTCTCTCTTCTACCGACTCAATCTTCTTCTTGCTTTGCGCCTACTACTACGCTGCTAGATTTGCACCTCACTCTCTGCACATCACCAGTTTCACACTCTGCTGGTGTAGTCACTATCGGTTCTTCTCTCCAACCTGTTGAAAGATTCAACCAAGTTCACTCTCCCTCTCTTGATCGTTGAGCACTCGGCTGATCTAGTCTTTACTTGCAAAAGTATACAACTTTGCAATAATACAATATTCTCCCTATTCAGTAGCAACAAACAATCTCTTAGGATTTTTTACTTATAGCCCAAATTTTCTGCCAAACACCAATTCAAAACTCAGGTGGTTAGGGTTTCTTCACCATATTTGAGACATACCAAATCCAATCAGATCTTGCAAGATCTGATCTTTCTGACATTAGAATACATATCTCCACTATATTCGTGTTTCCTCGATCATGCCCTTTAATCCTGGTGATTTTATTTTTACCTTCTCAGTAAATCCTTAGGTTAGTCACAAGAGATCTATTGGGTTGTTTCCTTCATTACCTCGATCTTCTCAATCTCTTAACTAGCTTGTAGTTGTCTTTTAGACCTTGAGCCTCAAACCCCTACAATCCTTCTGCAACATGTCCCATGATTTCAATAACTTTTCCTTAAAGTTGACCAACCCCAGCAACAACCCCATCGTTGTATAATCTATCTTTATCCAATTGCGGGTTATCCATGTTGACTCCATTTCGACTGTCTACTAGCTCGACACTTCAAGTCAATCCAAGTAGGATCACTTACCAACCACATTACTAGTTCCTCACTTAGGATGGTTTTCTAACCCTTTTGATCTCGGCCATTCTACGGGTTACTTTGTCATATCTGCTCTCATCTTGAGTTGTTGATGGAACTCTCAAACCAGTCTCCAGACTAGTAAGTCCTAAGTATGCTCATTTCCACAAATGGTAAATCTTCTGCAACAACACCTTGCATATATAATTGATGGACTCATATACCGATTACCACTCTTGATGACATCATGTCATTAACCTTCACAAGACTCCTATATTATTTTAGAGAGATCAGATTCCTATACTTACATTTACACATCCTTTCTTCCTGAGCAAGGATGTTCCTTCCTCTACTGGTTTGTCAAGGTGAAAAACACTTCAGACTTCCTCTGACTCTTCTCAAGATGACTACAACTTCTTTCTATGGGAGTCCTGCTGTTCTACAACCTCACAGCATACCAATACATTATTCTCTTCTAGTGTTGAAGTGATTCAAATAAGATTCTACCTCTTCATCACAAGTAACCTCTCATGACACTTCTCCATATTTTCACACAAGTTAGGTACTATCTTGTGTACTGACAACCTCTAAGGTCATCTTCCTTACCTTTACTGGTGTTCAGCAACACAAGGTAATATCCAAGATATCACATCCTATACTCCTTCATAACAATGTTGCACATACATCTCTTCTACCGGCAATCATCCCATAGCGGTTGACATCAATGACAACACATTTCCAACAATCTCCCCCTTTAGCATTGATGTCAACACTTACAGTATCTGACATACTATAGAATTATTCCCCCCCTTTGACACAATGACAAAGGGCAGTGTCAGTGTAGCGTCCTAAAATTGCGACACTTGCAATTTCGACTGCATTTCGGTCTTCACGATGGCGACGCAACACGCAACCTGAATGGAGACCCCAAAACTTGCTCACGACACTGAAAACTGCATTTTTCAAGCACCGTTGGCCTGAACCTCCTTGCACCCCACTGTCCCGGAGGTGGGACCAGAGCGCCTAGCGCCCTGGTCCCTCAGGACCAGGGCGCCCAGCGCCCTGGTCCCTGGGTCCTATTTTGGGCCCGGTTTCCTAAGTGATATCGGGTCTTTTTTATTGCAATTTGGAAATATACTTCCCTGGTCGGCCTAAGGTCGGGAAAATCAGTCTATTAGCCCTAATTGACAAGTATATAAACTACATTTTTCTCTCTCATTTGGGATGAAGAGGATATGTGTACAAAGCGTGGAAACTATACTCGAGCATTCAAGCATTCAAGCAATTGATCATTCCAAGTCTCCATTCAAGGCTAAGTGTTGCATTCAAGTCAAGGATTCAACCATTGAAGAGGAGATCACTTATTACATGCCACATACTACAACATACAACATCCAAACCTTTGCACATAAGGATACAAACATCCTTAGAACAAGGTATTAGTACTGGTTTTACAGTCATTTACATTTACAACACTTGCTCATTTCTTGGTTAATTCCAAAACCAGGGTTTGACCTAAAGGCAAACCCCTAATCCCTAACCCCCCAATCGTCTTCGCTTTTCTGTGTGTAGGTTGCAGGTATGCGGCTGAGATTGAAGATCTGGAATCCTTGTGCAGAGACGAACTGATCCCCCTTCGTTTCGCTGATTTTTCGGAGGACCGTGGCATCGGGCGCCATCGTCCCGACAAATTTTTCTCAAATTTGCAGGACAGCGCCGTATCGACATTCTACTGCTAATTCCAGGTCCACAGCTTCATCCTATAACCTAAACTCAGTTTATAAGCGAATCTTTATGACTTTCTATGCATCCTTAGCTTAATTTCCTTAATCAACATTCTTTACAAAAGAGGGTAGCTTTGCTTTCCAAACCCTTGAAATTCATTTAGCATCCAATCTTACATTGTGTGGGATTGAATCTTATGAGTTTCAACCCCTCTTTTGAATGTAAATTCTTCCCCCTAAGTGAAAAACCATCGAATCCTAGCGAACCTCCCTTCTCTCTCCTTGGAGTTGGAAGAGGGGAGAGCAACTAGGGTTCGATCGTGATTTTTTCCGCTTTACATTTTGGTGAACCCGACGTGAACATCCTTTCTGACTTTTCATGCTTAGATCTAAAAAAAAATTGATTACATTTCCATGTTTGATCTTTTGGAAAATTTTAGAGGTGATTGCATAAAAACCCTAAAATTTCTTTTTAGTAATTAAGCTTGTGAAATGTTTAATTGTTAATGCTTGTTTCAGATCTGCCCTGCTATTACAAATTATCAATTCATATCAGTGCTTTAATTTTGAAAATTAAGTGGTTAAAAGTCAAAACCCTAATTTTTGAAACCCTCTTGATTCAACCTTTGTCCGACAATTTGACCGATCAAAACATCTCCAAATCAGCTGTAATTTGGATTCCGCAATAAAATCACAATATCTTTCATCCCTGAAAATTTGGAAAAAAGTTGCGAGGACCGTGTTGCACTCTGAGCGCCATCGTCCCCGACATTTTTTCCAAAATTTCGGGAGCGAGATCTTGCTGTATTTTCCTGCTAAAATCCAGAATTTTGGCTGATTTTGTCAATTATAACACTTTCAAAATTACAGTCAAAGTTGGTCTTGTGATTGCTTGGTTTAAGGCTCCTAATCATTCAAAAATTGTTGAAATTGAAATTTTGTGTCAAAATTGTGTTCTTACTGTCCTAAATCTGAAAATTGTGTTTGCATTCATTCAAAATTTCAGTGCTTTATTCAAATTCTTGCATTTTGTGACTTTTGAAATTAAGTGCCTAATTACAACAACTTTGATTTCCACTTTCAAAATTGAATTTAGCGTGAAATTGAGTCAATTTTTGAATTTCAAAACTTGCACTGCTTTTGACATTCCCTCTAAAATCATAAAATTCAAAATTTCAGTTTCCCTCTCTTTTTCAAAATTCAAATTTTGCATTTTTCGACAATCTTGATAGGGTTCAATTTTGAGATTGCAACTTTAATTTGGCCTATCTACAGATCGTAAAATCCCTCAATTTTTTCAGATTAGCTCTAAAATCATCATACCTTTCATCCCTGCAAACTTCGAAAAAAGTTGCAAGGACCGTGTTGCACTCCGAGCGCCACGGTCCCGAACATTTTTTCCGAAATTTCGAGAGACTGTTGTGATTGCATTTAACAGCTTAAATCTGGAAGATTGGCTGGTTTTACTGAAAATTGCTACCTCTAAATTCAAAATTTTCTCTCCTTCTCTAGTGCATGAGTTTTACAACAGTAAGCCCTACTTACACTATTCCCGTTAGACAAAGCCATAGAATTAAGTCCTTCCGAGGTTTAACTACTGAGGAGATGGAACCTAATTTGAATAGCCTTTTTAACGAGGACATGGGTAATTCCTCTAATCCTCCTAATGATGAAGAAGCTCCCCATGAAGTTTCTGTTGAACAACTTTCCAAATTGGATAACCAATTTGACGATTTTCACCAATGGATGTCTCATGAGTATCCCGATAGTCAAGCTCTTCCTTTAATTGAGGATCTAAAACGTATGCTTCAAAGTGATAAGAATGGAATTGATGTTTTACGTGGTATCGCACACATTGTGGATTCGAATGTGATGCCTATGAAGAGTTGTGCTGAAAATTTAGGTTATACACAACCTCCTACACAAGTCAATCATTCTATTCCTTTGACCACTTCTATTGCTAGTTTACCTACCTTTACATCAAACATCATGGCTACCTCTATACAAGACATTCCTCCTGTGATCACTAGTCATGGGGGCAATCCTCCTTCTTCAATTAACCCTATTCCTTCATTCAATCCGACTTCTTCATTCATTCCTTCAATAAGTGTTCCTATTACATCTTCACAAATGAACATGACGCAAGGGGGCAATTCATTTAACCATTCCATTCCTCCTTGTAGTGTTCCTCCTATCCAATCATCCCCTATGGTTGACTATCATAGGGTCCCACCACCTTACTCTTTACCTTCTTTCAATAACATCACACCTCCATCTCAATCTAACACACCTAATATGAACTCTTCGACTGAAGCTACCATTAATAATCTTGCACAAACTGTCTCTTCTTTACAACAACAAATTGCATCTATGAATCAATCTAAGTTTAGTGTGCCCACATTTGATGTTGCGAGCCCACTTTCTCTTGACATTGTTCGAGCTATTCCTCCTAAGCATGTTGAAATCCCGCATTTGGAACTTTATAATGGTAAAGGAGATCCTCTAACACATGTTAAGACTTTTCAAACAATATGTACTGATTTTGCTTATGACCAAAGGTTGCTTGCAAAACTATTCACCAGAACATTAAGAGACAAAGCCCTACAATGGTATTGCTCGTTGCCTTCTTATTCTATTACTTCTTTCGAACAACTTGCAAATGCTTTCATTCAACAATTTCAAAACAATATAAGTCCTAAAGTTACTTTGATTGATTTAATGCATTGTAAACAAGGTGTTAAAGAAAAAGTGACTGATTTCATTGGTAGATATAAGCATTTGTATGCTCAAATTTCTTTTCTAGTGCCTGATAATGATATTCAAAGAATCTTTGTTTCTAATTTGCAAAAAGATATTCGAGACAAACTTCTATTTTCTGAGTTTACTTCTTTCCAACAGTTGTGTGCCACTCTTCACAATTATCAACTGACTGTGAGTCAAATGGAACAATCACATCCTATGGCTCCGAGTGATAAGGGTGATAGCAGTCAACAACCATTTGGGAAGTTTAAACCGAACAGAGATTCCATCAAATTCAATGAAAACATCATCAACAACAATGTGAATGCAGCATCAAGTGTGCCTCCTATTTCTAAATTTTTCAGGAAAGAAAGAAAGTATACTCCTTTGAATGAATCATTGCATGATATTATGAATAAGTTATTGGAACAAAATGTGCTTACTCTTCCTCCTATACGACAAATTGATCCTGCAAAGATTACTTCACCTTATTTTGATCACAAATCTTTTTGTCACTTTCATCGTCAGCCTGGGCATGATACTGAAAAATGTTTTTCTTTAAAGGGTAAAATTCAAGATTTGATTGATAATAATACTATTTCTGTTTCTGGAGTGAATGATAAAGGCAACACATCTGTAGCTCCTCCTAACCAAAATCTTCAGATTTTTACTGATCCATTACCTTCTCATACCTCTCATACCTCTAATGCGATTGAGGCTAATGATTCCTCTTTCTCATCTGATGGTCTTGTGTCTATGACTCCGAATGTGATTAACTTTGTAGAGCAGCAAGAAAACCCTAAAGAACCTTCCATCACATTTGATTCTAGTGAAACCATTAGAGCACCTGATGGTCCTTTATACATAGTTGCAAAAGTTAAGAATACACCTTGTCGTGGAGTGCTTATTGATCCTTCGTGCATGGTTAATGTTATTACTGAAGAATTTCTTTTTACTTTGCAATTGAATCAAGTGATCTATGACAAAACAGATGTGATTGTGAAATTATTTGATGCATTTTCTTCTCCTGCAATTGGTTCTATTACATTGCCTATTGAGGTCCATAACAAATCTCTTGATGTGAAATTTGCTATTATTCCATCTTCCGAACAATTTCGTGTGAAGCTTGGCTATCCTTGGCTATCTTCCATGAAAGCTATTGCTTCTCCTATTCATAAGTGTTTAAAATTTCCCCATAATGGTGAAGTTGTTACTGTCAATCATAGTCTCTTTAAACCAGCTGAAAGAACCTCTAGTGTTCCTATTGATTACTTTTGGCCCAAACAATTCCAATCTCTTCCTCCGCAAAGTGATCATCTTTTTAAATCTTATCAAAAGTGGAAAACAGATATGATCCTATCTCTAAGTGAACCTAGAACACCTAAACTTGACATTCCTATCATTCTTGAGAAGGAAATTCTTCCTTTGAAAGACAAAACTAATGTCTTTCCCCAAGAAGATTCCCAACCCATCCCTATGGATGTGACTATGTCTATGCCTAATAAACTTCCTAAGAGTAGACCTATACCTCCTCGTCATGATGGACTTGGTCTTCTCCCTAAACCAAAAATTCCTCCTTTGTATGGAGCAGTTCCTCCTCCTTCTTTTTATAGAGAGAAGAGACCTTCTTCTTCTCCT
Organism: Cryptomeria japonica; assembly: GCF_030272615.1. NCBI lineage: Eukaryota > Viridiplantae > Streptophyta > Pinopsida > Cupressales > Cupressaceae > Cryptomeria > Cryptomeria japonica. The sequence continues at coordinate 143,628,961 of NC_081409.1, forward strand.
ATTATCTAGCCTAAGAGACCACAACCTAAACACCCAAGTGATAAGGATGAGAACATTCCTCCTCCTCTATCTTCTACACTTCCTACTAAGACTAGACGTAATCGTTCTGCACGCGAACGCCGACTAAAGCGTCGTCTTAGGGCTCAAGCAGCTGCTTCTCAAACTTTACAATCTCCAAAAACACCTTCAACAAGCATTATTCCATTTTCTCCTCAACCGGACATTGAGCCTAAATCTCCTAAACATAAGATGCATGATGGTCTTGATCCTGTGCGAGTTAAAGATCCTATTTTTATAAATCTTGATGATGATATAGATGAAAATGTTATGCATGATGAAAATGTTACTCCTCTTGCTTCTGATAGCGAATATGAACTTGTTGATGTTGATAACCATTTATCTAATGAATTTTCTAAAGCACTTATCCTAGCTCCTAGACAAGAACAATGTGGCTTGGAACATGAACATAGCCCTTGTTTGGATCTTGTGATAGCTCCATCTGCTGTGTTGGATGTTCCTCCTCTAGCGTGTTCCCTGCCTTCCCGAAACATTGATCAGCAAGATCGGGGGGTAGATGACGTGCTAGACTAGTTACATTAGCATGGCAGATTCTCTCCCCCTCCCTTTTGTTACTTCTTCTATATGTTATTCTCATTCTTCTATTTGTCGTCCTTAGTGTTGTCTACTTGAGGACGATGCAAAGCATTGAGATCTCTTTGGTCTCTCTCATGTTGACTCAAAAGACACATGTGTTCCCTTCTTCTAGGTGACCTTCCTTGATTGGGGAATGAAGAACAATTATGCATACATACATATGATATATATACATGACTTATCATACAGCATACTGACCCCGAGGAAAGCGAAGTCACCTCGTGCTTTGTGTTTTGTATCTATTATCCTTGGGTTTATCTCACACTTGGGGGCTAAATCTTTGCGATAACGTGCTCCTTTTCCTTTCTCATTTCTTATGTGTATCACTACGTTAAAACAATCACCCCCGTTGAGGCGTGTGCGATCGCTTTAATGTAGGGGGGCATACACCCTGTATATCCTTTCAAAGATACTTGAAAATTTCTTGGCAAACTTAGCTTTGTCTTGAAGATTTTTGGTATTTCTTTTGCATGACTCATAGTGAGGGAACCTTACTACTGACAGTCATGGTTCTTCCTCGTGATCTTCCCTTTTACTTTGTCAATCGAAGTCGTAAGATCCTTAGTCCACTGGGGGCTTGGTGTATCTTGCCTCCTTGACGTGGTGAAAGTCTTTCAACGTTGTTTCCTTGTACTTTACCAGAAGTATGAGCATACATACTCTCGCTAAAGTGGGGGCTAAATGTAGCGTCCTAAAATTGTGACACTTGCAATTTCGACTGCATTTCGGTCTTCACGATGGCGACGCAACACGCAACCTGAATGGAGACCCCAAAACTTGCTCACGACACTGAAAACTACATTTTTCAAGCACCGTTGGCCTGAACCTCCTTGCACCCCGCTGTCCCGGAGGTGGGACCAGAGTGCCCAGCGCCCTAGTCCCTCAGGACTAGGGCACCCAGCGCTCTGGTCCTCCAGGACCATGGCGCCCAGCGCCCTGGTCCCTGGGTCCTATTTTGGGCCCGGTTTCCTAAGTGATATCGGGTCTTTTTGATTGCAATTTGGAGATATACTTCCCTGGTCGACCTAAGGTCGGGAAAATTAGTCTATCAGCCCTAATTGACAAGTATATAAACTACATTTTTCTCTCTCATTTGGGATGAAGAGGATATGTGTATAAATCGTGGAAACTATACTCGAGCATTCAAGAATTCAAGCAATTGATCATTCCAAGTCTCCATTCAAGGCTAAGTGTTGCATTCAAGTCAAGGATTCAACCATTGAAGAGGAGATCACTTATTACATGCCACATACTACAACATACAACATCTAAACCTTTGCACATAAGGATACAAACATCCTTAGAACAAGGTATTAGTACTGGTTTTACAGTCATTTACATTTACAGCACTTGCTCATTTCTTGGTTAATTCCAAAACCGGGGTTTGACCTAAAGGCAAACCCCTAATCCCTAACCCCCCAATCGTCTTCGCTTTTCTGTGTGTAGGTTGTAGGTACGCGGCTGAGATTGAAGATCTGGAATCCTTGTGTAGAGACGAACCGATCCCCCTTCGTTTCACGGATTTTTCGGAGGACCGTGGCGCCGGGCGCCATCGTCCCGACAACTTTTTCTCAAATTTGCAGGACAGCACTGTATCGACATTCTACTGCTAATTCCAGGTCTGCAGCTTCATCCTATAACCTAAACTCAGTTTATAAGCGAATCTTTATGACTTTCTATGCATCCTTAGCTTAATTTCCTTAATCAACATTCTTTACAAAAGAGGGTAGCTTTGCTTTCCAAACCCTTGAAATTCATTTAGCATCCAATCTTACATTGTGTGGGATTGAATCTTATGAGTTTCAACCCCTCTTTTGAATGTAAAGTCTTCCCCCTAAGTGAAAAACCATCGAATCCTAGCGAACCTCCCTTCTCTCTCCTTGGAGTTGGAAGAGGGGAGAGCAACTAGGGTTCGATCGCGATTTTTTCCGCTTTACAGTCAAGATATCATTTCTCTTTGTATCCACTAGTCACTGATAGAATACTTTCTCCCCCTTTATCTTCATTGGATGTAACACTTCCTTTGATACCACTTGTTATCTAGTCACCAGTTGTTACATCTTCTCAAGTAATAGTACTTGAGATGGGGAACATAACCATCAATTGACACCAATTGAGTATATGGGTCCGAAGTCAAGAAATACTGATACCAATTATTGATATGTCAGTGAATATTGTTCTCCTGTCGATCAAACTGCAACACCTTGCAAATTCCATCTCCTTCAGTTTAGGCGGTCAACATTCTTACCAGTTCAAGCAAACTAGCTCTTCATCATGAGACTTTTCATGATGAGCACTTGAACTCCCCCTGAGTTATAAATCTCAAGTCCTCATCTCTGGTTAGGTGCAATACCGAAACTCCATTCTTCATAATGTACCGGTTGAGTTGTTCATATGTGATCATCTAATGATCCTTCAACTCCATTATATCCATCACAGCTTGAGACATGATCTTGGATCTACACAATGCCAAACAATGTTATCATCATGTCAGAAATCAAACTAGTTAGCCCAAAAGCATGCATGCCTGCATGAAAAATCATGGGGCCAACATATGTCATTCAGGTCTTTTCCAATACCACCTGAGACATAAAATCAACATCCCTACTATCAGGGTTATTGCAATGATTTTCAACTTCATTGTCTTACATAACCTATTTTGCATACAAGCCAGTAACATCCTGCATATACCGGTTAACACTTGATACCAATTGTTAACCTTTACTCATTGAATCATGCAATGGTGATCCATCAATGATCTTTAGGTGTGTAGTCAAGGAGACACCTATACACACTTGTCATCTTCTTCCTTTATGTCGGTAACAACATGATCTTCTTGTTGCCTTCATTACTGAGTGGGTGAATGATAAATTTGATGAGTTACTCCCCCTAAGTTCTTGTATCTCCTTTAGGCTTTAGGAGATATCACCTATTCCTTGAATGCATAGTGTCAATCCATGGTCTTCTTCCTCCATTCCTGCTTGATCTCATTCTCCTTCCCATTTTTAGACTAGAGAGCAGGTTTTTTCTTCTTCTGTTGATGGGTCTTTTCCTTTTTGGTCTCTACATTACAACCGGAAATAGTACAATAGTAGCACACAACATCCATCCCAAATTTACGTTTGGGAAATCTATTTTCATACCTGTTTGACCATATTCTCCTATTCATGCTACTTTGATTAGCAACAGGAACTCGTGGACCTCTTACATCTGCAAGGACATATCTCCTCTGATTCCATGCAGATCTTTGCCTCCCATATGCTCTATTTTCACATTTCTATAGAGCATGGCCATTTTGTCAGCCTCGATGTAGTTGTAGGTTCCTCTTCCTGCACTCAAGCTCTCTATGGCCAAATCCATTGTAGTTATGACAACCAATCTTTGTATAATCAGGAGAAGGAACACACATGTATCTACCTCTGGATACATTCTTCTTATCAACATGTTTTCTATGAGATCCTACCTTGTCCTTTCTAGATCTCATTCTACACTCCCTTACCTTATGGACATAAACATTACATGCAAAGCAGTAACTGGTAAATGATTACATATGACTTACATGTTTATATTACAATTCATGAGGAGATCTTGTCGGTTTTGCATCCCCATATTTGCCTTTTCGAGAAGAGGCCCAAGGTTGTCCGTTCTAAGCAGCTCTTCCATCTGATCTCTTCTTCTTCTCCCACACTTTCTTCTCCCTGTGGGTAGTAGCATTTCTTTACCCTCTACCGGTGGAGGGTCTCCTTTGCTGCTTCCTCATCTTTCTACTTCCGGTAAGATTTTCTTCTCCCTGTTGGCATATGCACACTCAAATGAGACATTGTAGGTGATTGAAGGTTTTGTCATTGATGGAAACCTTTCAATCCTATGGCACCGACAAGGCATTATACCGGCAAGGCATTACATCGACAAGTTAGTGCATCGGCATTAGCAGATCACACTCTACACCGGCACTCAGGACACCGACACCGACACAAAGAAAGGAAGTATACCAGCACAGAGACCAACAGGATTTTGTTATATTATATTTTGTTTATTATTGTAAAAACTTTGTAAGCCGACTTGGCATGTTGTAAAATGACTCTTATATATAAAAGAGATCATTGTAGACATTTTATATGTAAGGAAGTAAGTGAACAAAGTGATGTATGTGAAATATTAAGGCATACCTATTATGTGAAATATAGGTTGAAGGGTTTACATAAGAAGCAGAGCAGCAACTGGTACTAGATCAGGCATTATAGATTCTATTGTAAAGCAGTACAAGATATTGGATTTGTATAATCCACAATGTAAGTCAGTGAGACTTTCCATTGAGCAATGAGCTCTAGGCAGTTGGCCTTCCTACATGTGCAGGCCCCTATTGTAAGTAATATTCTCTTATTGGCCAGTGAGTGAATATTGTGGGTCACAAATCCCACCGAGGTTTTTCCCACACTGGGTTTCCTCGTTCAATCCTTGTGTTATGGTGTTCTTTTCATGTGGATGTTCTTAATTCTATTTATTACATTATTTCTTGCATACCGGTAAACTGTTATAATATGTTCTGCATGTTTTAAGTTAAGAAATTCTAATTATCGGTTAGATATTGATTCATCCCCCTCCCTCTCAGTATCTATGGGATTCCTAACAATTGGTATCAGAGCCTAGTCCTCTATTTTCAGAAGCCTAACAGCTTGAGGAAGATCTTGACATCGGTAAAGATGGAAAATCTAATGAAGCAACTTGAAGGAGGTCTTTCAAACCATGATGCAGAGAAATTGAAAAATATCAAACTCGAAGATTATTTAAGGGAAGCTCAGGATATCATTCAGGCACTTCAAGAGAATCTTACTGTTGCAAGAAATAAGAGAAGATAACTTTATGAAAAGTTGCAAAATGAGAATGATGAAAAGGAATCACTTAATGATCAGATAAGCAAGCTGAAACAAGAGAACATGACAACATAGAATATGACTATGAGATTTTGTAAAGAGATTGAGGATAGGAAGAAGAATGAAGAAGAATTGACTAGAAGACTAAGTGATGCAGCAAATGAAAACACAAGACTTAGCTATGAAAATGACATGTTGAAGACAGATCTGATGCACACTCAGAATGACTCCAATGAATTGATGAGATAGAAAGAAGTCTTAGAAAGAGAACTAGAAACTGCAAATCAACATAAAGAAAAATTCAAGAAAAGCTCAGAGGAACTTGGCACCTTGCTGAAGAATCAAAAACCTAAAGGTGACACTTCTGGAATTGGCTTTGAAGTTGGTGAAAGCTTCGGTACTGCAAATACTCAAGATCACAACAAACTGGTAAGACAACCTACTTCTTATAAATTCAATGGAAAATGCTTTAACTGTAATAAGTATGGTCATAGAGAAAATGAATGTAGATCTAGAAATTATCAGAAAATCAACACACCCACTGGTCAATGTTCAAAATGCAACAAAGTTGGTCACAACTCTGAAAAATTGCAAAATGAATGTGAGATGTTATGTTTGTGGAAGATTTGGACATTTATGTAATCAATGCAGAACACAAACTGGCATAGGTTATGGGAAAGCTATTCAAAAGAATAATGTGACTTGTTATGCATGTAACAAGATTGGGCATATTGCAAAATTTTGTAGAAGTAAAGGATCACCGGTAGACAACAAAAGTTCTAGCTTGAAGGGTAAAGAAAAAGTTGAAGAGGTTAAGCAAGAATTCTCAAAACAATGGATTAGAAAAGCTGATCTAAATATTGGGAAAACTCCTCCACCGGTAGAACTAGTCAATGCTTCACTGGAAAGATGGAGTGATGCTTCACCAGTAGGAAAGAGCAGCACTCCACCGATAGGAAGTTCTTCATCTAACTGAAGAAAGTTTCCTTGAGGGTTTGGCAATCTAATGACACATGTGCTATTATTCCCTCAGTTAGAGATAAGAAGTTGGAAATTACTTATTACCGGCAAACAATGTTAAGTGAATACTTAACCGGCATACATTTAATGTGGTAGATGGTGAAAAGACACTATAAATTTGAGGTTTTGGCTCCATTTCATTTCACTGAGATTTCAAACCTATGAAGAGCACGAAGATTCTGAGCTAAGGCATTCCAAGCTAAGAGGCAAGAACACTCCAAGCAATCATCCATCCTAGAGGCAGTAAAATGTATTTTATCATGGCATCCACCTCTACAATTGAATATATAGCAAACCCTACTATTGTCAAAGTTATAAAAAGACCTAGGCCCGTATTTCAATTAGTTCCTAAGGTAGCAAAGAAAGATGATACCTTAGGTGCTTTTTCTCAAATTCCTAAGGGAGTTGTTTAAGCTGAAGATCCCATAATTTACATTCACTATAACATTGAGGAAATGGGAGATGAAGAGATTAAAACCATGTTTAAAACTATAATATGTGATGAATCCAACAATGTAAAAGATGAACATAAGATCATTGAAACCATAGGATTTATAGAGATCCTTAGCATTCCTAAATTTCCCAAGGATGTGATTAGGATAGTCTTAAGCAGGGTACATGGTGAATTTTTTTGGCTAGATGCAATCAACAAAATCACTAAGGAAGCTATGAAAGCTGTCACAGGGTTATTGACCACCGGTAAAAGACCAGACAAAACTAAGATGGTATCCAATGACCTAGTTACTCAGTTAATTGGTGCCACATCCGATAAAAGGTCCTTAAGAGTAAATGATGTAATAGACATTAATGTGAGATTTATCAGCATGATATTAGAGTATAAAGCTACTCATGCAAATGGACTTAATTTAGTTTCAAGTTTATGCATTAAGAGTGCTTATGATATGGTCACAGATAATGCAAAGATTGATGCATGTGAGTGGTTAAAGGATGAATTAATTGACAACTTAGGCAAGATTAAGAAGGACAAGAAAGGAACTTTCAGGTTTGGAAATCTACTAGTATGTTTGATGCTACATATAACCAAACAGGTTCCTAGTATAGGCTACAAAGAACTTGGATATGATATACTAGTAGGCAAACAATTAACAGAGCTATTCAATAATATGGGAGAATATCCATGATTCCTTTCAAGCATTAAAGGTCAAAATGAAGAAAAGAATCCGACTATCACAAAAGATTGTTGACAAATATAAGGATGAAATATGCTTTGTAATTAAGAAGGATGAGATCTGGATGGAAGCATACATCCCTAGGACAGTTTGGGTAACAGAGATGGGTTACGAAACAAATGATCATATAATTGAAACATATGCTAAAGCACTTCTGGAAGCCCCTAAAGAACCTAAGGAAGAAGCATTTGGTAGTGTAGAAACTATTGAAATCCAAATACAATCCAAGAAAAGAGTGAAAAAGGTTGAGGTAGTTGTAAGAAAATATTCCAGACAGGCAAAGGCGATTAAAGAAGATGTGTTAAAACAAACCGATATAACAGAGGATGAGTTAGCAGTTCCATAACCTGAAACTCACCTATCACTGGTAGGTACTTCTTCGGAGAGTGACATGCCTGCAACTTTCAAGAGAGTTGTAAGGAAAAGAGATCCCTCACCAGCAACCACACCCTCACCTAGGAGGACAAGACAAAAACAACAAGCAGTGAGATCTTCGGTAAGAAAGGCTACACAAAAGAAGAAGAGGACAAACAAGGACTTGGCCCCTCTTGATATACTGTTGAATGAAATTACAGAGGAAGGAAAATTGAAGAATATAGAGAAAATATATGACACTCTGACAACTAATGAAAAAAAATAAGTAGAAAATAGTGTTATATTGCATATGGATATGTATAAGAAATTTTTGATGGAGGTAGTAAATGAAATTCTAGATGAACTATTTAAGAGACTGGAAGCAAGAAGACAAGCAGTAATAGAACTGGACAAGAAAATAAAGATAGAGAAGCTACTTGCTATATATCTAGTGAATTCACCCAAAGAAATTGATGACTTAATTGCTCAAGCCAACCAGTCAGTATTTTCTACTGCACACTGGCACATTGCTTTAATGGTTGGAAGAGTTAATGAGGTGACTGAGGAGACAAAAAATGGATGGGATATATTCCTGCTTGAAAAAGAAAAACAAGAATAATACAGGAACCCCAAACCTATAAAGGTATATCAGAAAGAAAGAGACAAGGGTAAAGGTAAAGTTGGTGGACCACCTAGTATCAAGGTTAAAGACAACTTACCCCCACCTCCTTTGATTTCTCCACTAGTAAAAACAATAGCTACAGAAGATCAATCAGCAACCGAAAGTATGGATGTAGAGGATGGTAATCCTAATCCTAAAGTCTTATATACTATGGATGTTGATACTCAAAAGATCGACATTGTGGTAGACAAAGATATAGCTGGTAAGACTGACATGGCTAGTGAGCCTCTGGTAGCTGAGCAAACTAATAACACACAAGAGAAACTGGTAGATGACAAAGAAAAAAAGATAGAGACTCAGACTCAGACTGAGACAATGCAACAAATAGAGAAACAAACAAAGCAAAAGGCTCCTAAACAAGAACATCAACAGGAACAGGAACAGAAGGAAACAGTGCCACTGGCAACTGGAGAAGTAGAAAAACCATTGCTAAAGGAAATTCAGACACAAACAGACCCACCAGAGGTCAATAAAAACTTGGTTACTTCCACTGGCAGTACTCAGAATCTAGGTTCATCATCAGGCTACAAATCAACTAATGTGACTGAGGTATTATTAGACTCAATTAAAAAGATAACAGACTGCAACTCACAAGCTTATAAGGCAATAGATGATACCATAACAATTTTGAAGGTAATTGCTCCTAATTTTAATATAGACAATGAAGATTCTTTAGGACAACTTGATACCTTGTGTAAATATATCACATAAAGCATTGAGAAAATAAACGAAGAGACATTGAAGGATAAAGTAGAAATTGAAAAGCAAAAATTCTTTGATGACCAAATAAAGAAGTGTAACAAATATTTTGATACACTTCTACCGGAATTGTGTAATTTATTGAAAGAATACAAAACTTTGTACAAAGACACCTGTAAGACAAACCTTTTGACTATAGATATAGATAAGAAGATGACCAAGGTACAAGATGAAATCAATAATCTTGAAGATAATTTTGTCAACTCACCTGATACACTGTGAGTTTTTGAATAGAAGATAACAAATTTTGAGGAAGATTTACTTAAATTAGAAAGAGAAAAGGAGAGAATAGTGAATGAGGCAAAGCATCTAAGATTAAAATTGAGTCCAAGATTGGACTATTTAGCATCACTGCGGAAGGAAATATCTGAGGCACTAATACAAGGACAGAAAACACTAGCAGAGAAATTGCAGCATCTCATCGGTACAGTTAAGAGAACAGAGACAACAATAAGAGATAGTAAAAAGTTTATGGAGAGTATAAACTTGATTTTGGCAGATCTATTTCAAATTGTAACTACCCAGTTACAAGGTTGAAACTACAAACTCTACTAACATCTTGACAACTTTTGTCATTGATGCCAAAGGGGGAGTAGTGGGATGAGAAAATTCAACATCACAACAATCATATGCTCAGGGGGAGTACACACATTTTTGGTAACATTTTTGGACTTCACATATTTTGGATAATTTTTGGATACACTTTTGAAATTTCTCATGAGTGTTGACATCAATGCCAAAGGGGGAGATTGTTGGCATATGCACACTCTAATGAGACATTGTAGGTGATTGAAGGTTTTGTCATTGATGGCAACCTTTCAATCCTATGGCACCGGCAAGGCATTATACTGGCAAGGCATTACACCGACAAGTTAGTGCACTGGCATTAGGAGACCACACTCTACACCAGCACTTAGGACATCAACACTAACACAAAGAAAGGAAGTATACCGGCATAGAGGCCGACAAGATTTTGTTATATTATATTTTGTTTATTATTGTAAAAACTTTGTAAGATGACTTGGCATGTTGTAAAATGACTCTTATATATAAAAGAGATCATTGTAGACATTTTGTATGTAAGGAAATGAGTGAACAAAGTGATGTATGTGAAATATTAAGGCAGACCTATTATGCAAAATATAGGTTGAATGGTTTACGTAAGAAGCAGAGAAGCAACTAGTATTGGATCAGGCATTATAGATACTATTGTAAAGTAGTACAAGATATTGGATTTGTATAATCCACATTGTAAGTCAGTGAGACTTTCCATTTAGCAGTGAGCTCTAGGCAGTTGGCCTTCCTGCATGTGTAGGCCCCTATTGTAAGTAATATTCTCTTATTGGCCAGTGAGTGAATATTGTGGGTCACAAATCCCATCAAGGTTTTTCCCACACCGGGTTTCCTCATTAAATCCTTGTGTTATGGTGTGCTTTTCATGTGGATGTTCTTAATTCTGTTTATTACATTATTTCTTGCATACCGGTACACTATTATAATATGTTCTGCATGTTTTAAGTTAAGAAATTCTAATTACCGGTTAGATATTGATTCACCCCCCACCACCCCCTCCCCCTCTCAGTATCTGTGGGATTCTTAACACTCCCATCTTCCCCATACTTGTGGGATATGTATGAGGATACCTTCTTGTAACATTGGTCTTTTCTTTTTTCTACAAGTCCACACTGGTTGTGGTCATGCCAAACTTCTTTCAAGGAGCACATCTAATTGGAGAGCTCTCCCCTTTTTTTTCTTCAAGCAACTACTGGCGTTTTTTGTCTTTTATCTTGAGCTGAGAGGCTAGATCTTCACACCGGCATACCTTGGTGCCTTTTGCCCAAGTCTTTAGCTCTAAGATGCATTTCTTTGATTCTTCAAGGTATTTGACTAATCAGTTTTGTTCCACAATAGCAACATTCTTAAATAGCTTGTATTCTCTTTTAACTCTATTGAGTTCTTCAAATGTATTTACAAGCTCTCCTTCAAGGTCAAATTCTTCTTGTTCCTCATCATTAGAAGGATTTTGATGGCTAGATCATTCTACCATGTCTTCCTCTTCATTGTCATCATTGCTCAACTTATCTTGTGGAGGAGAGGTGGTTCTCAACCACTTTTAGATTCTTGGGCCACCAGAAGTTGAGCACCATCTTCTTCACAGCAATGGCTGCTAGAAGCACCATCTTCCTCATCCAAATAAATATGAGATGTATCTCTCATATCTCCTTCAAATGCAAGATCTACTATTGAGGGTTCATTTCCATAGAGCTTCTTCAATCTTTCCCATAAGCTCTTTACTGTCTTACACCTATCAGCCTGTGAAGAGACCTCACCGGTGAGCGTATTGAAAATAGCCTGCATGGCTTCTTCAGTGCATTGGTTTCTTCTTTCTTCTACACATCCAGTAATAAAATTGATCTTTCTAGGGAGACCATCAACTACTGACATCCATACATCGAACCCTAAAGAGGATAAGAAGACTTCCATTCTGCAACTCCAAATAGAAAAATTTGAACCATGAAATACTAGAGCAGAAGTAGATACTGAACAAACCATTGTGTCCTTAGGTTGAAATCCACCCAAGTTGGAGAACACTCTTCTAACTAGGAACCTACACTCTGATACCAAATGTTAGACACAATGCACCACTGAGAGGGGGAGGGGGTGAATCAGTGGTTCTCAAAACTTTTCCTTTTGGCTTTCCTTTCTAGGTGACACTAGTTTGTAAATCAAGCACAAGGAAGACTTACCAGTTAGTACTAAAATTAACTAAAATACACACACACATAAGGAGACATCACATAACACCAATAGATATGAGAAAAACCCAATGTGGGAAAAACCTCAGTGAGAAATGTTGCTGGAGTCTACTGCTCCAATCCAACCTTACACTAAAACACAGTTACATAGTTTAGGGCACCAACCCAAGGAGCTACAACCCCTAACAGATTTATGGGCTACAACCCAAAGGAGCACTAACCCCTACACTGAGCTACAACTCAGTGTTCATAATGCAAACTTTAAATACATAAGTTATTATCATGTTACAAGTGAATCTTGCAACCTTATCAAATGTCTTACTCTATCGGTGAAGTACTTCTCTCTTCTACCAACTCACTCTTCTTCCTCCTCTGCACCTACTACTACTCTATTGGATTTGTACGTCACTCTCTGCACATCACCAGTTTCACATTGTACTGGTGTAGTCACTACTAGTTCTTTTCTCCAATCGGTTGAAAGCTTCAACTAGGTTCACTCTCCCTCTCTTGATCGTTGAGCACTTGACTGATCTTGTCTTTACTTGTAGAAGTCTACAACTTTGCAATAATACAATATTCTCTCTATTTAGTAGCAACAAACAATGTCTTAGGCCTTTTTACTTATAGCCCAGATTTTCCGCCAAATGCCAATTCAAAACTTAGGCGTTTAGGATTTCTTCACCATCTTTGAGACATACCAAATCCAATCAGATCTTGTAAGACTAATCTTTCTGACTTTTGAATGCATATCTCCACCCTAGTCATGTTTCCTCGATCACGCCCTTTAATCCTGGTGATTTTCTTTTTACCTTCTCAACAAATCCTTTGATTAGTCACAAGAGATTTGTCAGGCTATTTCCTTCATCGCCTCGATCTTCTCAATCTCTTAGCTGGCTCGTAGTTGTCTTTTAGACCTCAAGCGTCAAACCTCTGCAATCCTTCTGCAATATGTCCCATGATTTGAGTGATTTTTCATTAAAGTTGACCAATCCCTCAAACAACCCCATCATTGTAAAATATATCTTTATCCAATCACAGGTTTTCCATGTTGACTTCATGTCAACTATCTGCCAGCTTGGCACTTTAAGTCGGTTTAAGTAGGATCAACTAACAACCACCTTATTGGTTCCTCATTTCAACTGATTTGCTAACCCTTCTGGTCTTAACCATTCTACCAGTTCATTTGTCATATCGACTCTCATCTTGAGCTATTGATGGAACTCTCAAAACTGTCTCCAGACTGGTAAGTCCTAAGTATGCTCATTTCTACAAATGGGAAATCTTCTGCAACAACACCTTGCATATATAACTGATGGACTCATATACTGGTTACCACTCTTGATGAAAGAATATCATTAACCTTCACAAGACTCCTATCTTCTTTTAGAGAGATTAGATTCCTATACTTACATTTACACATCCTTTCTTCCCGATCAAGGATGTTCCTTCCTCTATCAGTTTATCAGGGTGACAAACACTTCAGACTTCCTCTAACTCTTCTCAAGATAACTACAACTTCTTTCTATCAAAGTCCTATTGTTCTACAGCCTCATAGCATACTGTTTCATTCTTCTCTTCTAATGTTGAAGTGATTTAGATAATATTATTCCTCTTCATCACAAGTAACCATTCACAACACTTCTCCATCTTTTCACACAAGTCAGACACTAGCCTGTGTAATGATGGCCTCTGAGGTCATCTTCCTTACCTTTACTGATGTTCAGCAACACAAGGTGATATCGAAGATATCACATCCTATACTCTTTCATAATAATGTTGCACATACATCTCTTCTACTAGTAATCATCCCATTCTAGTTGACATCAATGACAACTCAATGCCAGCATTCTAATTGTCTATACAGACAAGAGCATACTCACCTACCTTTCAAAATATTCTTAAAACACAAAATAAAGATTTATTCTTTAACCAGATAGCAATTTAGGTGCCTAAAAATGAATTTAAAGAATACACAATGTTTGGTCGATTTTCTTTAGGTAACTTGCAAAAACAACGCATCAGTAGTCATGTTGTTTTTATTCTTTGATAAGCGTATGTGTGATTGATAAATTCTTTGACAAACGTTCTGCAAGAAACTGGTTAGCCTGTAAAAATTCTTCAGATGAACATATAAACAACCAGGGTCAGCGTCAGTGTAATCAAAATTGAACAGAAAACCTAAAGAATAAAAGTTGTTTTTTTTTTACCCAACAAAATGCAAAATCGTACGACAATTCTGACAGAAGAAAATGACAAAAGAAGCCACTCATACGAGTTAGAATTGAGCATAAAATGATAAATTACAAAATGAGATATTCAGAGCATAAATTTGTACGATCCCATTTTCTGATTCGTACAATAAAACAGAGACCTTGATAAAATGTCGTCCAATGTAGAATATACACTCGTACGATATTTCACATAGGTTGTATGGACAAAACCTGTAGGATAAAAAAAGTGATTTGAGGCCGAAGTATTGAATTTTGTGCCCCATGGTGGGGGCCAAAAATGTGTGTGTGAAAAGTGGACCTGTATTTGTATCTGGAATACACAACGCTTCAATTAAGTCATTAGATGCATGGTTTTTTTTTGTTTTTTTTGATTGGTAATTGGCCGAAGCCTGAATAGCTTTTGACTGGAGCTATGAACCAGTGGGGACACAGTAGGGGGCCCCATCCCCATTACATATTTTTCAATTATTATTATTATTATTATGTTTGATTAGATTGACCCCGAGACCTTCCTCATCCTATGGAAGGTCAAGAGTCACAACTTAGAAGTCCACTTTAGATGTCCCTATTGGGAATTGAACTTGGGTCTCCACAGTGAGAACTCAGTGTTTTAACCAATTAAGCTCAACCCCTTGGACCGTCATTAGATGCATGGTTAGTAAATCAATAATAAATGAATAATAAACCATTACAAAGTGACCCATTGTCTTCTAGTAGATGCGAGTTTAGATTGCTAAGCTATCCAGTGACTAGACAACACCTAAATGAAGGATTTTTAAATCTATATGAGCATGAATATGAGCTAAATGGATGCAAGATTTAAGCTAGATATGCAAGATTAATCTAACATGATTTAAGCAATATATGAATATTTAAACTAAATGATTTAAGAAATATGAAATAACTAATATGCAATATCTCAATGCAAATTCTCAATGAACCTAGAGCAAAAACAACATAATAACAATATACTCTCCAACATTTTTGAATCAGAGATGAGATCCTGAATTTATAGAAAATTTAGAAAGAAACCAATGAGTGAGATCAAATGATGATGAGTGGTCAAGATTTTCCAAGAGGAAGCACAATCCTGGTGAATTGATGTGATTGGATGCTTTTCTCAGTTTTAAAGGAAATTGAACTAAAATTAAGATAAAATCAAGAAAAAACTGATTTATGCTCTATTTCATTCAATTTTAATATTTAATTATTTTAATTGCTTTCTTTGAGATTATTTATCAATTTTTAATTTGTTTTTCAAGATTATCTCCAATTGATTTCTTTTCTCAAATTTTAATTCTTTTTTGTCAATTAATTCCTCTTTTTTGATGATTTGATGGCAAATTGATTTATTTAATTAAATATGATAGGATATTCAATAAAATAAATAGGATAATTGTTTAAAAATGATTTACTTGGAATGATTTAATTAATTAAATAAATATTTAATTAATATTGAGTTATTGGTTTACCATATGAGATTTGATGATTAAAGAATTAATTAATGTGCTCAAGATTGATTTAATTGCCTTTGGTTAGGACCTTGGTGTCGTTGTCGAGATTAGTGGCTCATGGTTGAGATGACCATTTTTAGGGTATTACCAGGTCTAGGTTGGAGTCCTATCTACAAAATAAGCTCAATGGTATTAAGAAGGAACTTCAGAGTAAGAGGCATGACCTAGCCCTAGATGGAGAGTTATCTTCAGTCAAAAATCTCTTATGGAAATTACAACACTTCAAGATCCAAGCGAAGAAGGTAAGAGCTAAAATGAATTGGCTTAAAGGCGGTGACAAGGGAACCAATTACTTCTTCAATATTATTACAACCAATAATAAAAGAGAATTTGTTCAAGATATTCAAGTCAACAACACTCTCACCAATGATTTGGTGTCCATTAAGGAGGCTTTCTTTAGTTTTTATAGTGGCCTTTTTTCTTCTAAACATGGTGTTATGAATCAGGAGGCTCTTGAGAAGTGCTGGTTGTTAATCAGGAGGATAACTTTAAGAAACCCCCCTCAAAAAAATATATAAAATCTTGGCAATTATTTAATTTTTTCTAAAAATAATAATAATGTTTATTGGTGAATCTTTCCTTTTTATTAAAAATAATAATAATTTTATTGGCGAATTTGTTTATATCAATTTTTTTTTGGTAGAAAATATTGACAAATCTTGGAAAATAATCATTGTATGCATTAATTACTATCAGATTTCCTTTCATTTAAAATAAATCTTTTATTAAGAAGTAAAGGCATGAAGGTTGAAATCATTAATGAGTTTAAGGGTTAGACTATACTTTATTCAGTTTCTACCATTAACTTAAAATAATCTAATAGCCTTCTTTCTATTTTGTAAGATAAAATTTATAAATAATTTGTAATACTCATGGGGCCAAAAATTGCTTTTAAACCATTGGTTTTCATTGAAGTCAACAATTCAAAAGCAATTTCAAACCCCATGAGCATTACAACTTGTAGGTACATTTTACCTCATGGAATACAATGAAGGTCATTAGATTATATTTTAAATCAATGGTGGAAACAAAAATATTGTTGATATAAGCCTAAAGTAACTAATAATTATGATATATTATTGGTGAATTAATTTGGATTTCTACAATAAATTATAAAATGTTGGCAAATCTAATCCAATCATCTATCAAATATTGTGGTGAATCTTTAAGTTAAAAAAATTAATAAAATTATTAGCCAAATTTGATTCCCAAATTTTTAAAAATAGCCAATTGGCGAATATTAGCCACTAAAGTTTTTATTGGCCAAAAGACCTCACTTGAGGATATTAAAGTTTCTATCAGTTCACTGGCCAATGGTAAGTCCCTAGGGTTAGATGGGTTACTTGCTAAATTCTATAAGATGCACTAAGAATGGATAAGCTTGGAACTGATTGACCTATATGAAGATGTATTTAATCAAGGATCTCTTAGAGAAAACATCAATAGAGGTGTCATCAAACTACTACCTAAAGGTGGGGATAAGAATCTGGTTAAAAAATAGAGACCTATTACCTTACTAAATATCTCCTAGAAGATTGTTGCAAAAGTCTTAGCAAGGAGGATTGCATGGGGTTATTAAATAACTTCATCTCTGCCACTCAGACTGGATTCATTAAAGGTAGATATATCCTAGAAAATCTAGTTACTAGTTGGGAGGCAATGTATTGGGCTAAAGCTGACAAGCAGAATATTGCAATGATTCTTTTGGACTTTGAGAAAGCATCATGAACAAGCCAATTCCATCACAAGATTATACCAGAGTCAACTAGATCATGTCAGATTCAAGTTAACCAAAAACCACTCAACCAACCGAGACCAGAAGGGCACCGATAATGCATCCAATCAGCTAGTGTTGACATCAATGATGAAACATCCATGCAACACAATCTATTCCACCAAATGGCCAACATAATATTGTAATTATTCTTTTGGAGTTTGAGAGAGCATATGACAGAATTGAGTGGCCCTTCATTAGAGGAATGTTGCAAGCTTTTGGATTTCCTTCCTATTTATGTAGATGGATTGATATTCTCTTTAAGGACTCTTCCACATTTTTTGAGGTTAATGGTGAATTATCTGATCCTATCCCCCTAAGGAGGCCTATTGGGAAAGGTTACCCTATTTCCCCAACCTTGTTTGTCATTGCTATTGATGCAGTTTTCTACATTCTGTGAACTTCTACACTTGGTCCTTCTATTAGAGGGATAACCTTACCTAATTCTGAAGACCTTATCAATGCCCAATTTGTTGATGATACTGCTTTATTTTTGTATTTGAATGAGGAAAAATTTGATAATGCTATGAATGGATTGCATTTTTTCTGCTTGGCTTCTGGAGTAGAGGTAGCTCCCCATAAATCTACAATTCTTGGTTGGTTTGATGTTCCTCCAAGATGGGTCTCCTACAAAGGTTGGCAATGGGCTGGACTAAATTCTATTGTTAGATATCTTGGTATTCCTTTTTCTACTAACCATTCTATTCAATATATGTGGCTTTGGCTATATTCTAAAATTGAGAGGAAGCACTTAAAATGGAAGATGAGCACCTTCTCTCCTTTGTTGGAAGAGTGAAAATTGTGCAAAAGGTTCTTTCCTCTCATCATATTTACTCTGCCTCTGCATGGTTTTTTGCTAACTATCAAACCAACAAGCTTGAGAAGATCATGAGGGTCTTTCTATGGTCTAATGGGATGGGTCATAATATGAGACATTGTGTGAATTGGTATTGGTGTTGTAGACCAAGGATTATGGGTGGATTGGATATCAAAGACATCAAGGCCCATGGCATTGCCCTAGCCTATAAATTGATTGTCAAAGATCTGAATGGCGAAGGTGTTGATCAGAAAAAATATTGAAAGGTTTGTTATTAAAAAAAGAAAAAAATGGAAGAATATCCCTTAATGTGATATTCTTTAGGTGGATTATAACATGAAGGTGTTTGGTTCTAATGTATTTGCTTCACTATGGAAGGCATGCTCACAGGCAAGGAGTTTATTCCCTTCTTAGGTTGCTATAGATAATTCTCCTCCATATGTTTTTATGGACAAATCTATTTGGTGGGGGGTGAACTTAAACAATAAACCTCTTGCACTGACTCAAAGTTGCTTTGCTAAAATTTGGAATGAAAAAGGTATTTCTCTAATTAGTAATGTACTATTTGACAACCGACTAGGGTCTTGGGCGGAGCTCATCTCTAAATATGGGATTCCTCCCTCACAAAATAAAACATATTCTCATATAGTTAAAGCTACTAGTTGTTTTTTCCTAGCAAGATTTTGGATACTAATTCTTTTTTGAAACAACTAAAATTGTGAGATGTCGCTTCTTTTTTGGACATTTCTACCAAGTAGATTTACATGATGTTGAAAGATGATTACTCTATCTTCACTCGAGTCAATCAGTGTTGGGGTCTTGACTGGCCTAAGTCCAGGTGGAAATTTATTTTTGATTTTTTTTGGCACTCCCCCATTGATCCTAAGAAATCTTGTTTTAGATGGCTTCTACTTCTAAAAAAGTTAGTTGTTGGTTCTTTTTTATCTGCTCTCGGTCCTAAACCTATTAGGTGTGGAGTGTGTAATGTCCAAGAGTCATTTGAGCATTTTTTTTTTGAATGTTATTTTGTTCGTGGTGTGTGGTCCATCTTCCTTGGTTCTCCTATTGTATGGAACCATCAGCCTAGTCCTTCTTGGAGTGAAATCCTTGCTGGTTTTGTGGAGTCCTTTGATCTTAGGTTGAACCAGTTTTGGTCTATTTTGTCTTTCAAAATCCTGTGGCTTCTTTGGAAACAAATAAATAGAGAGGTATTTCAAAACAAGAGGAGGCTTACTAGGTTTAATATTAAACTCACACACTTTTACATTTTGTCTTAGGTTTCTATTGTTTTGGAGATCTCAAAGGACAAGTTCATGATTCTAGTCCAAGAGGGTGTTCTTTAGATTTGCAAGGCAGATATTCAATGTGTTCGATACTTCAAGAAACACATGGATATGTTACACCCAAAGGAAATTGATGCATTGGCATAGTATATGTAGAGACTCAATATTGAAGATGCAGATGATCCTCCTAGGACTAGGGAGAATGTTGTAGGTGCTCATTGACCAGTTGTTTTTGTTATATTCATACTGACACAAGAGGCAATATTGCTGTACAAAACCTCTTCTATATTATGTATGATGTAAAGCTAAGTGATCTGACATACCTGGCCATGGCCTTTTTTGAATTACATGTAAGAAATGATACTCTAGATAGTGACTGCAGGACACCAGTTTGATTACATCCTCGGAATGGATATGACGTATATGTTTTGAACTATATTAATATTAAAAATATATATAATGCAATAATATAATCTAATATATTGTATAAAGACTAATATTTTAATTATAAATAATTTATATTAATAATAACATTACCCAAAATATATAATAATAAATCTATTATTAATAATTATATTAAATTTTTTCATTAAATAATTATTAATTGAAATTAATATTATTGTTTTAACTTTACGATTATAATTTAAATAAATGATTATAACTTAATTTATGATTCTTAATTATATTATAACTTTAATCTTAATTCTTATTTATTATTATAATTATAAAGTAATTATAATAATGATTAGGATTAAAATTAGGTTTATAATACGAGTTCATGTTAGAATAAGGGTTAAGGTTACTGTGAGATTTAGCCAAGATCAAGAGCTCAATGAAAAGTACAATAGAGAGACAAAATAGATAATAGGAATAAACTATATTCTATCAAGATGAAAATATTGATCAACTAGATCATCAACCAATACATACAATGAATATGAGCCTTCTTATATAGGCAAGGCTATATGGATATGTGAGCACACAAACATTCCATATGGCTCAATGAGAAACAAGGGTAGGTAGGAAATAGGTTTGGTAGGTAGGGGAAATAATAAAATATTCCACATGAGGTGGATCACCCACTGAAGGTGGAATGTAACAACAAGATAAGACCACAAAAGGTGGGAATTCTCCTACACACACTATCCTAAAGTGGTACAGACACCCAAGTGTCTCATACAAAAACTAATATGAAATGGATTATCCTAAGTAAACTTAAGTAAAGTGTAATAATATCCAACATAAATAATTTATTACACCAACAACTCCCCTTAAATGCAACTTAAGGGAATGCACTTAAGTCTATAATACAACTAAGGAATGCAAGATGGGTCCCAAATACTAGGCCATGTTAGGTACCAACATACAAATGCAAATGCATGCAAACCAATGCAATCTCTCTTAAAGCAAGAAAAGAGAGAAAAACCCAATGGAAAAAAACCCTCCCCCAAAAGAGAGATGAAAACTACATATATAGAACTCTCATAAAAGTATGAGAAGGACAAAACCCCATGTGAGGAAAAAGTCCGCCCCATATGAGAGAAAAAGAAGAGAGACTAGCTAGCCCCCCTCAATGTAGAATCTGCACCAATTATAGAAGCTCGATGATGTATAGAGAAATTTCTTTATCAACATCGAACAATGTTCCTCCCCTTAGGAAGAAACAAAACCAAAGGTGTATCCATCAAGTCTCCCCAACCATTAAGGGAAGATGAAGGAAAAAATCTCATGATGAATGAAGTCTCTGAAAACTGCTCAAGTGTCCCCATGTTGATGCTAAGAGTGACCCCCTCCAAAGGTAGTGAATTGTTCCACATTGCTGAAAAAGGAACTCCAAGATCTAGTGGAGAAGAATGTAGAACAAGATCCAAAGACCCACATGTCTCCTCGAAGGATAAAGAGACCTCCTCCAATTGTTGTACAAAAGTATCCCAAATCATGTCAACTTCTAAAGAATGATCATGTAGAGAATGCAAAAGAGGGTCAGAGTGTTCCCTCACGAAAATCAAAGAACGATCATCTTCATCAAAGAGAAGATGAATGTCATCAATGATGTCTCCCAAATCTACAATGTAGGACTCCACAAACAAGCTTGCAATGTCTGTCAAGTAGTCTTCCCAATCAACTGAAGTTGGAAGACATGGAATATCCTCCTACAATGAATCACAAGAAGGCAAAACTATCACACTAGTTGCATCATCAAGTGAAATAGGTGATGTGATATCAAGAAGAGGAGATGAAATGTAAGGTTCAAGAATGGGGTCAGATGTGAGAATCCCCAAGTTCAAGTACCCAAAGTTCTCCTAAAAATTTGAATCATCAACATAGGAAGAATCAACCTCATCTATAGAACCAAAATGTGAAAAATAGTACAACCGAGATGCATGATCAGCCATCCCAATCGCAATGATAGCTCTAGTCTCCAAGTCTCTAATGATAACTAAATTAGCTGTGAACTCCAGAGTTTTCTTAGTTGAACCATGTGTGATTTTATAGATGGATTTTTTTATTTTTATCAAGTGGGGTACACACAAAACATCATTGAAGGAGTTACCCCAATGGCTATAGTTCATTTCCCAATCACATTCATGTATGTATGATTGCCCATCAAAATTTGTAGCATGTGGCAAGGCTCAAAATGAAGATAACATACACTGTGAATATGCCATATGATGAGAAGCTCCTGAATCTATAATTTGATGCATACTAAGGGGGGGTGAATAAGTAAACCAAAAAATACTGTACTCAAACTTATAAACAATTTAGCAGATAACTGGTGCAATAGATTCACTAATAAATTGGTTAAGATAAATGCAAACCAAATAGCAAATAAATCATTCACCCACAAATGCACAGTCACCATAACACAAGATATTTGATGTGGAAACCCAAATGGGAGAAAACCACGGTGAGCAGAAACTCACAAGTAACTATCTGTAGAATAGAAACTAGACTGGTTAAGGTCATACAATGATCTTCACCAGAACAGATCCTATTAGGAATCTAGATCTCTATTAGGAGATAAGTCCTGTTAAAGACTACCTTGTTAAAGGATTTCAAAAAAATAGTTGTGAACCACCTTGTTAGAGGATTTACAAAGGCTTTGATGGGCCTACCCGGTTAAGGATTTCAGACTTGTTGAAGATATTAGTAATCAACAAGTGAGTGATCTAGATACTAGAACAGTATGCCTAGTTAGATCCTTGACACCTCATTGTTAATGCATTTCAACATTACTTCAGTCTTCAATATCTCCACACTCTAACTCTTCTCAAATACCTAAACTTCTCTGCAAAGATCATGCATAACCTTATCACACATCTCTTACATCATACATGCAAACCCTAGATATGATGGCCTTATAAAGGAAACCGATTTCATGTCTCTCCAATAGGTTTAGACTACAAGTTATTAGGTTCAATGCATCTAGACACATTTGGTAACATGGCACAAAATCACCACCAAAGTGTCGGTGGATGATAACTCATCACACATTATAGAAATACCGGTTGGTAACTCATCATAGAGTAATACCGGTTAACACAATATAATGATTACCGGTTGTCAAAAATGAAGACTAGGAAATATTAACTACCGCTTTGCTCCTTCGTACCGCTTGAGATCCTCTAATCACTTGGGTCTTCATACCTCTTGAGATCTTTATACCGCTTGAGTTCTTTAGTCATTCTGTGACCGGTAAACATCTTCTACAAAATACCAATAGTCTAAAGACTATACATTCAATAATACAGAATACCGGTTGGAGAAATTACCGGTTGAGCATAACTCATACATCAAGAAAGTGTGTGTCCATCAAGGACAATCAAAACATCATCAAAATGTCAACAATCTCCCCTTTTGGCATTGATGGCAACCCTTAGGAAAATTTTGACATCTAAGTGTTTTTACAACAAAAATTCCATAATCAAAATTACTCCCCCTAAGCATATACACTATCCCTTTTGCAGAAATTACAATGTACACTACTTCCCAAAATGGTAACATTCACTAAAATTTTAATGTACACTACTCCTCCTTTGCTAACAATGACAATTTAATGCAAAATAACCCCTGTTTCCTTATATATAAAAATAGAGTAAATTTTCATGACAATAAGGAATGAAACTTATCAAAAACAGATTTAAAGTCTTGGAAAAAAGTTTTCATGGCCAATGTCCATGACTCAAGTAATGAGGTAGCAACCTCAATTTCAGTCTGCATTTGGAGTACTAGTTCTTCCATACTATCAATGGTACTCATCTCTTGAGTTACTGTGATAGCTTCCAGATTGAGAAAACACTTCTGAAGAATCTGGAGTCTTGGCAATATGAGCAGTTGAAGCTCCTGCAAATCTTTGGTTCGGTTGCTTATATTTGAGTCCATCTTGGTTGTTTGTAGCTGATAATGATGAACCATTTGCCCATATGTAGTGAATGAGTCATATGGCATCTTGAAATTGCAGATATAAGCCTGTAACTCCGATTAGAATTTAGATTTCTGTGTAGGCACATCATCACAAAATAGATGGGTTTTGCCAATTTTACTCAGCAATAATTTACCTTCACCCATTACAACACTGATATCATTTTGCAGTTTTAGTATTTGTGACTGGAGCTCATTCATTTGCTTCACTAAGTCAGTGTTGAGTGCCTTTTCATGATTCTTCTTTGTAGTGGCTGCAACAACATCTTCCAAGCATTGTACTTGGTCCTCCACTATGGTACACATAAGTTCAAGCTTGGACAAAGAGGAATCAGTACTAGGGAGATTGGTACCGGGAATTAAACTGCTAAGGGTGTCAACTGCAATTTGTATGACATCCCGTTCCTTCTTCCTCTGCAATGCTTCCAATCTCTCCTGTGCAAGTTTGATGCTTTGAACCAGCTCAAACTCATTTGCTGATTGAAAATCAATACGACTAGTGGTATCAACCTTTTTGGGTTGATCACCGGTTGCCTTAGGAGTCTCTGCTTGTTTTCTCTTCTCTACTTCCTTCTCCTCTTGTGCTTTCTTCTTATCCTCTTCTTTCTTCTTTTGCTCCTCTTTCTGCTTCTCCATTTCTTTCCTCTTCTCCTCTTCTTTCCTCTTCTCCTCTTCTTGTTTCCTCTTCTCCTCTTGTTTCCTCTTCTCCTCTTCTTGTTTCCTCTTCTCCTCTTCTTTCGTATTCTCCTCTTCTTTCCTCTTCTCTTCTTTTTTCCTCTTCTCCTCCTCTTTCTTTTTCTCTTCCTCTTTTCTCTTATCTTCTTCTTTCTTTTCTTTTTCCACTTGCTCTTTCTCTTCTTTCTCTTTATCATCCTTTTCCTTGTCCTATTTTTCTTTCTCTGCATGTTCTTTGTCAAGAGTGACATCCCCAACATCTAATGCATCCACATCAATAGGATCCATTTTCTCTATCTCTCTTTCACCTTCACTGTTAAATACTTCATCTGGTTTACCTGATGAGAGGTCAGGTTCTTGTTCAGCCTTCTTATTGGCTTCACATACTTGGTGTATTTTGACAACAACTTTCACATGAATGTGAGTATCCTTCTCTACCTCAGAAGTTTTACCTTCTAGTAGCCCGAGTCTTCTCCTTGTCATGAAGAAGATGCCTTTGTTCTTAGCCATTATCTCAAACAATTCAGAATTAGAAGCATCAGGAAAATATTGTGCAAAATTTTTCTCTCTGATCTCCTATTCTCTTTCAATGGCAATGTACCATTTATTATCTAATGAATTGTACAAAGAATCTATAGTAACCAATCTAATCTATGATGGTGACCGATCATTTACACATAAATATTTGATGACTTCCTGCTCTACCTCTTCCTTTTCATTATCATTAAAATCATCAAGCACTTTTCTCCTAATATTCTTAATTGTCCTTTGACAATCTGTCATTGGCTTATAAGAGGAAATGTCTATGTTTACCGGTGTTGAAGTTGCAGGGACATTACCGGTAGATTTTTCCTTCTTGCTTGATTTCCTTCTATTCTTTGTTTGAATTTTTGGTTCAATGTCCTCTGACTCCAGTGAGCTCATTTTGGTTTTCCACTTCCTCTCAAAGACTTTGGTTGGAGCAACCTTAGGTTTCTTCTTAGCTTGTGACCGCTTGGTCACTTTCGGACTAGTAGAGGTAACCAGTGCATTTACCGATGGCACTGCTTTGTCCTTTTTTTGTTTTGGTTCTTCAACCAGTGTGACCCTTTTTAAGTAGGTGCTAGTTCACTTTTTCTTAGTATCCAGTGATGAGGCAAGTAGGGTAGAGGCATACCCGATCAATAGGTCATTCACCACTTCATAACCCATAGGTTCAAGTGCTTCCTTTCTTGGTTCCACCGCTTCCATTATGCATTCATCTACCTTTATTGTGAAGTAGATGTCATCTTTATAATCCTTCACAATATCATCAAATATCCTCATTCTCTGGTTCATTTTCCACTTGAATTCATTAAAATATTTGTTTAGAACCTTAGGATATCTAGTTCCAACTACTTGTAGACTTTCCTTGATTTGCCTGGAAACTAGTAGGTCAGCAGACCATTGCACATCACCTACTCTAGGGAAATAACCTTGAAAGTAGAAGAATAAACCAACCAAAAGTTGTCCAAACCTAAACCTTAGAGAATTGTCCTTTTTGATGGACTTCAGGTTCAGTAGCAATTGCTTCTGTAGACAGGTACATAGGTCAAATGTAGTGTCTTCCTTGATCATTCGGTAAGCAGCATTCACTGCAGCAATGGGGACAAAATTCATTCTACTGGCATAGAATATCCGGTAACCAATCACCATGCAAGCATACTTCACCAGGTCATCTTTGATGGTGTTGACGGTCATCACCCATTGGTCGCTCACAGAACCGGTGAGCTTAGTCATTTTAGTCTTGGTGACCTTCCTTAGGGCTGGTACCTCTCCAATGTTACAGAAACTGGTGATGACATGAATTGCTTTTGGTATAATGTCATGCGTCCGCTCGAGATACATCTTATCACCATGTACTCTGCTGAGGATGATGCGAATATGTTCTTCTGTGAACTTTTCCAAAAAGTACACCGTATTGTGCAATTTCATCTTCTCAAGGATACTATATTCAGGTTTGATCTTCTTATTATCCCCACAGAACAAACTTAGCTAGGAATGAATCACTAGGGATCCTAGGTCTTCCAATTTACAATCAATATACCCTGAAATATCTTCCTCAACAATAACTCTGGTGGGTATTTGACATAGGGAATTATATTTTTCTTTCTTTCGAAGAAATTAAGCTGAATCTATAGGTGCACTAGAACTAGAGTGCGATGCAGAAGCCATGATAAGAAAGAAATTTGAGAAATACCTTCACAATCCAAAATTTAGGCTTTGGCAATGTCTCCCACAATACACCACTTCGGTTGCTTGATTACCGCTCAGTGTTCTTCACTGATAAATTAAAAAAGATCTCTGGATTCCTCTGCAACATTTTTGAATTCACTCTGATTCGCTAGACGAATCACTCTTTAGTCACTCTACACTTGAAAATTCCTCTCTAGAAAACTGATAAGTGAAAATGGCATCAAAAATCCCTTTTAAACAATATTTCACCTACCATAATAAATGCATTATCATTAGGGCACAAACCCTAATTTTTCCTTTTACCACTTCAAGTCTTCTGTCAATTCACATGTAACATATACCAGTTAAGGTCTTTACCGATATAAATTGGGGGTTTGAAATATATCACTGATAACTCCCCCTAAGATTTTTTGAAGCTCAGTTTACCGGTTCAAAGACTTCCGCACTAGGTGCAGAAACCAGTTCATCCTGTGACACTTCTTCTGATTTCTTCTTCCATGTATTATTCATTTCAGTTTTAATGGTTTCAACATCAATCTTCCCTTCTGGAGTGATTGGTATATCATCCGATAGGTTCTTTCTCAGTCTGCAAGTTTTGGCAGTGTGTCTCTATTTGTTGTAATGATAGCATACCATTCCAGTTGTTCTCCATGGTCCATTATTCATACTTCCATTCTTCCTTCTGCATGTTGTAGTAGTGTGACCGCTACCATGATAGATCAAACAAGTTTCTCTCCAACTAGTTGTCACTTGATAACCACTTGACCGATGGTCATATGTATTGTACCAGTTGGGATTCGAGTTCACAGAGGGTTCTGGGATAACTCCTAGAGCCCTTGGAGGATATCTCCCAGTGTTGTGCAAAACTAACCTAGATTCAAATTCTCTATGCCCAAACTTGTTGCATGTATAACAGTTTCCATTGAATCTATTGGATCTAGGCTTATTGTTTAGAAAAAAAGGAAAATTGTTGTAGGCATTGCTTCTACATGCATTAGCAGTATGTCCTTCTTTGAGACAATTAAAGAAAATAGGTTTAAATTTTTTCTTACCTTTATCCTTGGATGTCGGTTGCTTCTTTGATGTTTTAGCTTTTGTTCTAGAGGTCTCACCTTCCTCATACCCAGAGAAACCAAGTCCAGCGGTATTCTTTACTGGCTTTATCGATTCTAGCTTTTTCTCTAGCTTAGCAGTACTCTGATTGAATTTGATAAGTATCTCCTTTGACTCAGTAAGTTCCTTGGAAATGGCAGCATTGGATTCCATCAAGGTTTTATTCTCATAAATAGCCATGTTTACTTCACCTTGCATTTCTTCTTTTTCCACTTTACTCTCTTGGAGGTGAGCGGTAAGGGCACTAATTTCTTGCTTCATCTTGGAGATCTCATGATCTTTGTCTTTTACCAAATCTTCAGCTTTCCTTCTGTTCTCAAGCTCTTGACACATTTTGATAGTCATACCTTCCAACTCTTTTCTCAGATTGGCTTTAGATTCATTCAATTTTTCAACTTCTAGAACTAGGGCATCCATGTCTACTTCATCAAAAGATCTATTTTCAATTAGTTCCATCAGTGTCTCAGCATGCTCTCTTCTCTTGGCCAAAGAGGCTTTATACTTGACTTTGAGTTCATCATAGGCTCTCTCAGTTCAAGTGAGACGATGAGTAAGTTCCCTCACACTGTATTCCCCCATATCTCCTTCCAAGTGGTTAGACTTATAGAAAGGTTGGCTCTGATACCAATTGATGAATATTAAGAGGGGGTGAATTAGTATACCAAAAAATACTATACTCAAACTTCTAAATAGTTTAGCAGATAACTAGTACAATAGATTCAATAATAAACTGGTTAAGATAAATGCAAACCAAATAGAAAATAAAGCATTCACCCACAAAAGCACAATCACCATAACACAAGATATTTGACGTGGAAACCCAAATGAGAAAAAACCACAGTGAGCAGAAACTCACAAGTAACTATCCGCAAAATAGAAACAAGACTAGTTAAGGTCACACTGGTTAAGGTCATACAATGTTCCTCACTAGAACAGATCCTATTAGGAATCTAGATCTATGTTAGGAGATAAGTCCTGCTAAAGACTACCTTGTTAAAGGATTTCAAATCCATAGTTGTGAACCACCTTGTTAGAGGATTTGCAAAGGCTTTGCTGGGCCTACCCAGTTAAGGGTTTCGGACTTGTCGAAGATATTAGTAATCAACAAGTGAGTGATCTAGATACTAGCACAGTATGCTTGGTTAGATTGTTGACAACTCATTGTTAATGCATTTCAGCATTACTTCAGTCTTCAATATCTCCACACTCTAACTCTTCTCAAAGACGTAATCTTCTCTACAAAGATCACACATAACCTTATCACACATCTCTTACATCATACATGCAAACCCTAGACATTGATGTCCTTATAAAGGAAACTGATTTCATGTCGGTCCAATAGGATTAGACTACAAGTTCCTAGGTTTAGTGCATCTGGACACATTTGGTAACACGACACAAAATCACTACCAAAGTGTTGGTGGATGATAACTCATCACACATTACAAAAATACCAGCTGGTAACTCATCATAGAGTAATACTGATTAACACAATATACCAATTACCGGTTGTTAAAAATGAAGACTGGGAAATGTTAACTACCGCTTTTCTCTTTCGTACCGCTTGAGATCCTCGAACCGCTTGGATCTTCATACCACTTGAGATCTTAATACTGCTTGAGTTCTTAAGTCAATCTGTGACCGGTAACCATCTTCTACAAAATATTGATAGTCTAAAGACTATACATACAATAATACACAATACCGGTTGGAGCAATTACTGGTTGAGCATAACTCATACATAAAGAAAGTGTGTGTCCATCAATGACAATCAAAACAAAGAGCTTGTCCCTTTCCTTTATCTATCCCAAAGAGTGATCCTTTCCTTTATCCTTTTCTTTGGAATCCAAAGTAGACATTCTAGGTGTTGATTTTAATCTTCTCAAGAAGATGCTTCAACTCATCAATATCCTTCTTGTAACAATGTTGTTCATCATGTCCCGACTTCTTGCAATATGCACAAAAAAAATTGTCCTTATATGATTTCCTCTTAAGTGAGGATGTAGAATCACCTTGTTGTGGAGAGGATGATTGTGCTCCATCTTGTTTAGGCTTATGTTTCTTTTGGTTCTTTCCTTTTCCTTGATTGGTTTGATTCCCTTTATTAGCCACCAATTCTTGTGACTTTGAAGATTTGAGAATCCCCATCTTAGCCAGCTTAGATTTCTCAATTATCATCATCTCTGTGAATGTATCAAATGAGGGAGAAGTGTATGAGGAACCTTGAGCTAACCTATGGGTGTGAAAAATAGATACAAAGGTTGCATACTCTGAAGGAAGCTTGTCCAACAAGTTATAAACCAATTGAGCATCCTTTTTGTCAATTCTACAATTCTTTAGCTTTGCCCTTAGCTCATTTTCTTTTGTGACATATCCTGGATTGTATCAAAATCCTTGGAATCAAAAGTTGTGAGTTCACTATCAAGATTGTAGCCCTTAATTTCATCAACTTTACCATACAATTTCTCATAAATATCCCAAGCCTCTTTAATTGTAGTACACTTATCAATGTGAAAAATAAGGTCATCTGATACATACCTTCTAAGAGTTCCAAGTGCCATACCATTCTTAGTGAGCCATTCAATTTGAGCATTAGAATCAACCTTAGGATCAAGTGGTGTTGTAATAGTTTCATTTACATAATGAATAAGTCCTTTTTCCATGAGTTTACTCCAAGCCTTAATCTTCCATGAAGCATAATTATGAGGAGTTAAAAGTGGAAATTTAGGAGAACCCATAGCACCAAAATGAAAAAACACAAGATAGAGAGAGGAAAAATCACACAATACATCCCCCCAAATTACTCAATCAACAAACCCCCCCAAAATGATGATTTGAAACTTTATACTTAGTGTGTGTATAATGGGTGGTGCAGGAGCACCTAGTTGAGCAAAACTCTCCTTTTTGAGTATTTAATGCTTTCAAGTTTGTAATGTCTTGTGTCAAGTTTATAATGTTTTTTTAGGTTGTTGTGTGTCTTGTTTAGTGCTTTTGATCTCATTTTGGGCTCAAGAGGTCAAGTTTTGCCTTTCAGGCTTTGAGTTGACAATTTTTGGCAAAAATGTGCAAAATTGCCAAAAAGGTCTTCTAATGCTTTCCAAAGAATTGAAACATGTTTGATAAGTGTTTTTAATCATGTATAATGTGTTTAGACAAGTTGATAAGGTTATATTGTCAGAGCATGAAATGTTATCATTTGGGCTTGCAAAAGTTGTCAAAGTTGTCATTTTTGGGTTTTTCTAGTAAAATACTATTATGGAAGCCTCATGTCCGTAAAAGTCTTGGTAACTAATTGGAAAAAATATAAAAAGGCCTCCTTTATCCTTAAGAAATGTTGGTGATTGTATGAACAAAAGAAACTTAATAGAAATCATGAAATTTTGGCTTTTATGACTGTTTTTTTCTTCCTTGGAGTAACAGTCTGTACTGTAGCACTCTAGTCCACACTATACCTCTTGGAAAGTGTGCATAGTAGTTGTAAAATTATCTCTAAATGATTTTTGTTCTGGTTTCCTTTGGCAATTTGATTGTACAAAATTATTTTACTTATGTGTGTTCTCTACCCTGTCAAGGGTTTGAGGTTATAAAATGCCACCACTTGACTGATCCAGGTCTGGGATCTCACAAAATAGATTTAGTAAAGTTGGCATGCATGTATATAGTGTACATATTCTTCATATTTTTTGAGAATTGTGTTTGGAAAAAGGATTTGAGTGAATACTAGGCAAGTATTGTTTACTCGGCTAGTAGCATGATCAAAAACTCAAAATTTGCACCCAGAAGTAATTTGGAGTAACAAATGTATGAGGAAGAGGTCTATACATATGGACAAGGGTTTTGAGAATCACCTTGGTTGGTTAGAGCAGCTTTTTTCTACTAAACATACTCAGTTTGTAAGCAAAACATTGAGTTCACTGTTTTTTATGAATTTGTTGATATTGTGTGTAGCAAGTTCTTCAAATACCTTTCAATTTTTGAAAACTCTTCAAACACATTTCTATAGAGACTTTTATGAGTGTCTTGATGTTATTCCATGCCATGAAGTGTTTGGAGTGAAGTATTAAAGTTTTAAAAGTGCAGACTTAACAGTGAACTAACTGTGATAGGGTTATGATAGTCATATACATGTTTTAGTTCCAGTTGTTTGCCAAGTGTTTGGTCTAATGATTGCAGGGCAGTAATAGGGGAAGGCTTATTTTGGTGTGGCAGAATTTCTAAGCTAGTTTGGAGGCTTGATTAGTGGAGTTGGGAAGAATTATCTATGTTCTTTGGTCTAAAACCCTACCAAACCCTACAATTATGCCACAAATAGTGTACAATCCTCATTTTGCACTAACGGTGGCCTAAACCATGAAAATCCATTATCATATACCTTTAAAATACCATCCAAATCAGGGTTGTTAGATGAGAGACCCATCATAGAGCAGGATAAGCAAAAAAGAGTCGATTACCCCTCCACAGGCTAGTAGCCCTTTTGACTGCATAAAACACACTTTACAAGAACCCGATTGCAAGGAGGACTTTGGGAATTATGAAAATTTATGAGGTCATTCCAAAATAGTGAAATAAGCAACATATAGACCCTTGGACAATGGGTAATCCCTTTTGGAGGTTTTGACCCTTGTTTGGTGAGTTGAGTAAACCAAATGCTATAGGCCTTAAACTAAGTATGATTGTCAAACCTTGAGTAAATCTTGTTGCTCTACATGTCCATGTTGGAGTCTCCTAATGCACTCTAAAATAGTGAGTTGAATGCCAAAAGAAGAGGGACTGAGAAATGTGTAGATGGGTGGAGTGAGAAATTGAAGAAAGTTTGAGCAAGGGTGTGAGTTTCCACCAAAAAGGGAGGTTGTTGGTGAACACTTGTAGAGAGACCTGACTATTGTAACTAAACTTGATAATTGCAAACACAAGGAGTAGACATAAACAATACTTTTGTTTCCTATTGTAACTTCCTTACCAAAATTGGCCTTTTGAGCACTTACCTAGCAACCTCCCTATCATAGTGGTATCAAAGCCAACAAAAGATTTAGGAGGAAAGGAATATTAGGAAAACATGGTGACTAATGCTGAATTAGCCAAGAAGGTCGAAGACCAAGAAGAGGAAAATAGGGCACTCAGAGAAAAATTAGATCAAGTAGCAATGAAACTAGTTGAAGTAGAAGTTAAAACTGAAGAAGTCCATGATAAGGTTGGAGATCAAGGTAAAATGGTGGCCATAGAAGATGAGGCTCCAATACTTGACCCTATTATTGAGCAAGAACCATTCTTGAAAGCTTTGAGAGCTATGAGTGGTAAAACCTTAGAGGGAGTGGCTCTTTTTAGTGGAAAGATGGATCAAGATTCTCTTATAGAGTGGATTGAAGGTCTAGGAAACCATTTTGAATGTGATGGAATAACTAAAGCACAAAAGGTTAAGGTAGCGAAATTAAGGTTGAGAGGGGCAGACTTAATTTGGTTGAAGTTCATCAAAGAGGAAAGGGTGAAAGAAGGTAAGAAACAAACAGCCACCTGGAAAGCAATGGTAGCCAAAATAAAAGAAACCTACCTTCCTAAAGACTATGAAGTACAACTTCACAGGAAAAGATAAAATTTGAGACAAAAAGACCTAGATTTCAGTAGCTACACTGAGGAGTTTCAAAAACTCTGCACGAAATCTAGAGTAGTAGAGGATGAGAGCATAGAAGTGGTAAGGTACTTGAATGGGTTGAGGTGGAATATCTAGGAAGAGATGAGCTTTTTATACCCACAAATAGTACACAAGTGTTATCAACTAGCACTTAAGGTGGAAGAGAAAAGTAGGAGAAATCAAGAAAAAAAAAACAGAGGAAGAGGAAGAGATGGTAGAGGCCATAGAGGCAATTTTGGGGGAAGGAGCATAGATCAACGATCCCAGGGAGAGTCTAAACTTATAGAGAAAAGTGGGGATTCTTAGAGAAAACCCAACTATAGGGATAGGGGATCAAGCAACCCGAGTAGGGGTAGATCTAATGGACCAGGGAGAGGGTCCTACTTCTCAACCATGAAGTGCTATAACTGTCAAAAGTTGGGCCACCCTACCTATAGATGCCCAGAGAAGCCTAGTTCATCCTATGGTGGAGAAAAGAGGGTAAATTATGTTCAAGAAGATGAAGGGAATACCAGAACTTCAGCATTGAACCTAGCTTCAGAAGATGGTGAGAGTTTAATGATCAAGAGAGTGTTAGTGAAGAAGCCACATAGTACAAAGGTCTCACAGAGAAGATAATTGTTTAGGATTAAGTGTAAAGTCATGGGAAAGGTGTGTAAGGTTATCATAGACTCAGGGTCCATAGATAACATCATATCAGAGGAAGCAGTAAGTAAATTGAAACTACCTATGATACAACACAAGGAGTCATACAAGGTCACATGGTTAAATAAGGGACAACATGTGTTGGTAAATGTGAAAGCCTGGGTAAATTTCCACATAGGTGGGTATACAGATAAGATCCAATGTGACATCCTCCCTATGGATGCTTGCCACCTACTATTGCGTAGACCATGGCAGTTTGACAAAAAAGCACAACATGATGGAGAAAGAAACTCCTACTCATTTTAGAAAGATGGAGTGACCTATAAGATTCAATCCCTCATTGAAGAAGGAGAGAGAAACAACAAAGTACCTAACATCTTGTTAGTGAATGAGAAAGAATTAATAAAAACACTAGAAGAAGGTGAAGGAGTGGGATTTGCACTCATAGTGAAACCCAAGGAAGAAAAGGTAGAAAAGAAAGTTAAGATACCATATGAGGTGCAGAAAATCCTTGATAACTTCAAAGAAATAATTAGTGATGGTACACCTACAGCCTTACCACATCCTAGAGCCATTAGCCATTAGATTGATTTCATACCTGGAGCCTCTTTACCAAATAAGGCAGCCTATAAGATGACCCCTGAACAAAATAAAGAGGTAGCAAGACCAATACAAGAACTCTTAAACCAAGGGCTGATTAGGAAGAGCATTAGTCCTTGTGCAGTACCTACAGTGTTGGCACCTAAGAAGGGTGGAACATGGAGACTTTGCAGAGATTCCAGAGCCATAAACAAGATCACCATCAGATACAGATTTCCCATACCCATGATAGAGGATTTGATGGATTTTTTGAGGGGTGCACAGTATTTCAGTAAGATTGACTTGAAGAGTGGTTACCATCAAATAAGAATCAAAGAGGGTGATGAATGGAAGGCAACTTTCAAAATGAATGAGGGTCTTTATGAGTGGGTTGTCATTCCATTTGGACTCTCTAATGCTCCCAACACATTCATGAGACTTATGAATGAAGTTTTACATGATTTCATTAGCAAGTTTGTTGTTGTGTATTTAGATGATATTCTTATTTTCAGTAAAACTAAGGAAGAGCATTTGAAGCATTTAGCTAATGTTTTGAGAAAGTTATCTGATGAACAACTAACCATTAATCTTGAAAAATGTGGTTTCTTGAAGCAAGAATTGGTCTATCTTGGTTTTTTTGTATCAGGAGGTAGTCTGAAAATGGATCAATCTAAAGTTGTAGAAATAACCAATTGGCCAACTCCTAAGATAGCCAGTGATGTTAGAAGTTTCCATGGTTTAGCAAAATTTTACAGAAAATTCATCAAGGGATTCAGTGAGATTTGTGCTCCAATATTAGACACCATCAAAGGGGGTGTAAAGGTAAAATTTTAGTGGACAGATGCAGCCAATAAGGGGTTTGAATTATTGAAAACTAAAGTAGCTACTCAACCAGTGCTCATTTTACCTAGTTTTGATAAGATTTTTACTATTGAATGTGATGCTAGTAATATTGTTGTAGGAGTTGTCTTAAGTCAGGACAATAGACCAGTTGCATTCTTTAGTGATAAGTTGAATGATGCTAAGAAAAAGTACTCTTCCTATGATTTAGAACTCTATGCATTAGTACAGGCACTTAGGAAATGGAGACACTATCTTATTCCTAAAGAGTTTGTTGTATACACAGATAATCAGGCACTAAGTTTCTTGAACTCACAGGATAAACCAAATCATAGGCATTTTAAATGGGTAGAATACTTGCAAGATTACACTTTGACTCTTAAGCATAAGAAGGGCCAATTGAATAAAGTAGTAGATGCTTTAAGTAGAAGGTTGTTAAGTATTCATGAGATTCAAGTATAGAGCATTGGTATTGATAGTTTTAAAGATATGTATCCTACTGATGATGATTTTGTTGAAGCTTATAAATTTTGTCAAGATTTTGAGAATAATTTCCATGGTGCATATGTTGATTTCACTTTGCGGGATGGTTTGTTATTCAGGGGTGGATAGTTATGTGTTCCAAAAGGTTCTATGAGAGAGAACCTCATTCAAGAGAAGCACAATGGGTGCTTAAGTGGACATTTCGGTCTTAAAAAGACCTTAGAGTTGGTTCAAAGGTTCTATTATTGGCCTAAGATGTAGAGAGACATCAAGAGGTATGTTGAGCAGCGTTTGGTATGCCAAAAAGAAAAAGCTAATTGCTCCAATGCTGGTTTATATCAGCCTCTTCCCATTCCACATAGGCCTTGGGATTGCATTAATATGGATTTTATGGTAGGATTACCTAGAACTCAAGCAGGATTTGATAGTATCTTTGTAGTAGTTGACAGATTTAGCAAAATGGCTCATTTTATTTATTGTAAGACAACACATGATGCAAGTCATATTGCTTACTTATTTTTCAAAGAAGTTGTTAGAATTCATGGTTTTCCTACTAGCATTCTTTCAAATATGGATGTTAAGTTTCTTGGTCATTTCTAGAAAATATTATGGAAGAGATTGGGTACTAATTTCTCTTTTGGTTCAACTTATCATCCACAAACTGATGGCCAAACTGAAGTTGTGAACAGGTCACTTGGAAACAAGATTAGGTGCTTGACAAATGAATATGGGTAGAGTTGGGATCAGCTCATTCATCAAGCAAAATATGCCTACAATGATAGTGTCAACCGGTCTATAGGTAAAAGCTCTTTTAAAGTTGTTTATGGTATGCATCCAAGGGGTATAATGGAGTTGAGGGATATCACTAACTTACAGCCTAAGAGTGGAATAGTAGATGACATGGCTCAATCCATGAAGGAGGTTCATGTGCAAGTGAGAAAAGCTCTTCAAGATACCTCCCAAAAAGTCAAGGCAAGAGTGGATGCTACAAAGAGAGATGTTAATTTTTTCATAGGAGATTATGTGATGGTTAATTTAAATAAGGCAAGGCTACAAAAGGGAGTTCCAAGCAAACTTCAAATGAGGAGAATAGGCCCTTCCAAAATCTTAGCTAAGTATGGGTCTAATGCTTACAAAGTTGATTTGCCTACTGATGTTTCTTTGTATCCCATATTTAATGTTGTAGATTTGATTGCTTTCAAGGGGCAACCACTTGAGGAGATTCAAAGAGTTTCATATTTTGCACAATCCCTTTCTGATCTATCTCTCCCTTCTCTTTCTATTCCCCAAGCAGAACAGGTTCTAGACTCTAGGATTCTCAAGAAGACAAGGAATCACACCTACATGGAGCATCTAATAAAATGGAAGGATAAGCCTATCTAAGAGGCCACATGGATACCTGAAACTAACTTTCATAAGTTTGGCATCCTTTCTTCTTTTCTGCCTCAAGGAGTCACATGACTTCTTTGCTTTGGGGGGAGTATGGTGCAGGAGCACCTAGTTGAGAAAAACTCTCCTTTTTGAGTATTTAATGCTTTGATGTTTGTAATGTCTTGTGTTAAGTTTATAATGTTGTTTTATGTTGTTGTGTGTCTTGTCTAGTGGTTTTGATCTCATTTTGGGCTCAAGAAGTCAAGTTTTGCCTTTTAGGTTTTGAGTTGACAATTTTTGGTAAAAATGTGCAAAATTGCGAAAAAGGTCTTATAATGCTTTCTAAAGCATTGAAACATGTTTTATAAGTTTTTTTAAGCATTTATAAGGTGTTTAGACAAGTTGATAAGGTTAGATTGTCAAAAATGTCTTTTGGAGCAAGAAATGTTGTCATTTGGTCTTGCAAAAGTTGTCAAAGTTATCATTTTTGGGTTTTTCTAGTAAAATATAGTTGTGGAAGCCTTATGTCCATAAAAGGCTTGGTAACTAATTGGAAACAATATAAAAAGGCCTCTCTTTTTCCTTAAGAAACGTTGGTGATTGTATGATCAAGAGAAACTTAATAGAAATCATGAAATTTTGGCTTTTATGACTATTTTTTTCTTCCTTGGAGCAACAGTCTGTACTGTAGCAGTCTAGTCCATATTGTACCTCTTGTAAAGTGTGAATAGCAGTTGTAAAATTCTCTCTAAGTTATTGTTGTTCTGGTTTCCTTTCGCAAATTGATTGTACAAAATTATTTCACTTCTGTGTGTTCTCTTCCCTGTCAAGGGTTTGAGGTTACAAAATGCTACCAATTGACTGATCCAAGTCTAAGATCCCACAAAATGGATTTATCAAGTTGGTACACATGTATATAGTGTACATATTCTTCATCTTGTGCTAGAATGGTGTTTGGAAGAAGGATTAAGTGAATACTAGGCAAGTATTGATTACTCAGCTAGTAGCATGATCAAAAACTCAAAATTTGCACCCAAAAGTAATTTGGAGTGAACAAATGTATGATGAAAAGGTCTGGACATATGGCCAAGGGTGTTGAGAATCACCTTGGTTGGTTAGAGAAGCTTTTTTCTACTAAACATACTCAGTTTGTAAGTAGAATAGTGAGTTCACTATTTTTGTGAATTTATTGATATTGTGTGCAACAAGTTCTTCAAATACCTTTCAAGTTTTGAAAACTCTTCAAACTCATTGCTAAAGAGAATTTTATGAGTTTCTTGATGTTGGTCCATGCCATGAAGTGTTTGGAGTGAAGTATTAAAGTTTTAAAAGTGCAGACTTAATAGTGAACTAACTGTGACTGGGTTATGATAGCCATATACATGTTTTAGTTCCAGTTGTTTGCCAAGTGTTTGGTCTAATGATTGCAGAGCAGTAATAGGGGAAGGCTTATTTTTGTGTGGCAGAAGTTCTAAGCTAGTTTGGAGGCTTGATTAGTGGAGTTGGGAAGAATTCTCTATGTTCTTTGGTCTAAACCCTACCAAACCCAACAATTATGCCATAAATAGTGGACAATCCTCATTTTGCACTAACAATGGCCTAAACCATGAAAATCCATTAGCATATACCTTTAAAATACCATCCAAATCAAGGTTGTTGGAGGAGAGACCCATCATAGAATAGGATAAGAAAAAAAATGTCAATTACCCCTCCACGGGCTAGTAGCCCTTTTGACTGCATAACACACACTTTACAAGAACTTGATTGCAAGGAGGACTTTGGGACTTATGAAAATTTATGAGGTCATTCCAAATAGTGAAATAAGCAACATATAGACCCCTAGACAATGGGTAATCCCTTTTGGAGGTTTTGACCCTCGGTTGGTGAGTTGAGTAAACCATATGCTATAGGCCTTAAACTAAGTTTGATTGTCAAACCTTGAGTAAATATTGTTGCTCTACATGTCCATGTTGGAGTCTCATAATGCACTCTGAAACACTGAGCTGAATTCCAAAAGAACAAGGATTGAGAAATGTGTAGATGGGTGGAGTGAGCAATTGAAGAAAGTTTGAGCAAGGGTGTAAGTTTCAACCGAAAAGGGAGGTTGTTGGTGAAGACTTGTAGAGAGACCTGACTATTGTAACTAAAATTGATATTTGCAAATGTAAGGTGTAGACATAAACAATACTTTTGTTTCCTATTGTAACTTCTTGACCAAAATTGGCCTTTTGAGCACTTGTCTAGCAACCTCCCTATCAATGGGCCACTTGGAAAACAAGGCAAGGTGGACTTCTGATTTCAATCTTACAAATTCCTCAAATAGGCTATAAGAGGCTCCAAACATTACTACAAGTGATCTAAACTAAGATTAAAAAAAAATACAAATACCAAATAGGCCAAAAATGACCAAATATTGAAAGTACAGTTTATACTCAAAATCATTGCAAACTAAAATAAAATTATGAAAGTAGACAAAAAATTATGCACTTTAAAAAAAATGGCACTTGAAAAAGAGGTCGTATGACCCCAACCGACGCCTCTAAAGTTGCAAAATATGAGATTAGATTGGTACATTCATGAAAATCTACAAATTATGAAAAATTCTTGCATCAAAATAAGAAAATTCCCCCACCACTACGAAGAGAATGAAATTTGAGCCCATTTCAAAAAAATTACACCAAAAAAGGAGCCAAAATGAGCAAGTTAGGGCTATTTGAAGTTGAACTACAATGTCAATAATGCAAATGAGAGGGGGTCTAAATTTTTTCAAAAATCACTAATGTGTGCTGGCATCATCAACTCACTACATTAAAATTGATGGTCTTATGCTTGTTAAAATGGTCATCACACCCTTCTCCTTGGTTGTATGAATAGTGATGACTTGGAAGCATGTGATTGGTTCCGTACTATACGGAATCTAACATGTCAACTGCATGGCAAAAAGGAGTTGAGTGATGTGTCAGGGGAGCCATGTGGCGGTGCAAGAGGCGACAACAGTTTAAGTGATAGGTTTCCAGAATGAGAAAGGATGGTAGTGGGCTGGTGTTGGTGGGAAGACCAAAGCACGACAACAACAGGAGACCCAGAGGGACAGTGACCTTATAGGGAGGAGGCATCCTTGCGTGAAAATCAAACAGGGCAGTAGGAGTGGTGGGCAGTGGCCTAGCTAGCGGGTCAGGAAATTCATAGGGTAGGAGCACCAACTAGGGCTGGAACAAGGTCGCCGACAGGTACGACTAGTTGAGGGGCCCGAAAAAAACTAACTCTACAAAATAATTATTCTGCAGTACGATAAGGTTCGGGGGGGAGGGGGATCCCCTCGAAAAATATAAAATATATATATTTTTTACTTTTCAAATACAAATTTTCAACCTAATAATAAATTATTTTCTGCAGGTTTTTTTTAAATAAATTGAAAAGAATTTTTTTTCATAGAAAATAGAAAATATTTATTTTTGTTTGCAAAGTCCATACAAATATAGCAAAATTGGCAAAAAAAATTCCCTCACCAAAATGGGTTGATTTTATACTCGATTTTTATGGAAATGGCCTCCTGGACTCAACCGTGATTTCCAAATTGGGGTAGGATGCCCTTAAAAAATGCAGTTCCCCGAATCCCAAAATTTAAGCCACCAAAAGATCTCCAAAAAGGCTAATCAATGAAGCCTTTTAGGCTCTGATACCATATGAGATTTTGCCAAGATCAAGATCTCAATGAAAAGTATAATAGAGAGACAAAATAGATGATAGGAATAAATTGTATTCTATCAAGATGAAAATATTGATCAATTGGATCATCAACCAATATATATAATGAATATGAGCCTCCATATATAGGCAAGGCTATATGGATATGTGAGCACACAAAAATGACATGTGGCTCAATGAGAAACAAGGGTAGCTAGGAAATAGGTGTGGTAGGTAGGAGAAACAATAAAATATTCCACATGAGGTGGATCACCCATCATAGGTGGAATGTAACAACAAGATAAGACCACAAAAGGTAGAAATTCTCCTACACACACTATCCCAATGTGGCACAGACACCCAAGTGTCTCATACACAAATTACTATCAAATGCATTATCCTAAGTAAACTTAAGTAAGGTGTAATAATATCCAACATGAATAACTTGATACACGATACAAAATAAGGTTCAAATTATTTCTAAATTAAGATTAAATTTAGGCTTAGAGTTAGATTGAAAACTAGGGTTAAATTTAAAAAAAATAGGATTAGAATTGTATTTAATGTAAGATTTAGAGTTAGAATTAGATTAAAAATTTGTAGTAGGGTGCAAATTATGTTAAGATTATTATTAACATTTGAATTAGTTATAGATATTATTGTAATTTAATAACTATATTATAATTAATGGGATCTCTCTATTACATTATTGCAAGCATATATTATCTCAAATTATTATCCAATCCATGTTTAAATAGAATTTTAATTATTGCAATACTAAACAGACAAGTACTAGCTACTATGTGGTGCTTGTTATAACTCATGACCTAAAAATTTAATGACCTATATATTATTTTAATGACCTAAAAGTTTGCCTTTAAAAACTCATGTAATTCATAGATATAATTGGTGGAAAAACAATTTAATAATAATGAGTTAATGAAAATTTGGCCTGAATGTAAAAAGGCCTTTTATGTTAATCACTTGCCTCACTTTGTTGACAAAGATAAGAAAAATATAATTATTTTTGAGTATCAAGATGTTAAATTATTCGACAAATTATTGGTCCATGAAAACCACTATGAGAATAAATTCTTGACTCATGAAGAAGAACACAAATATATCCCTATTTTGGAGCTTGGAGAGTTTGAGGTTCACGATTTTTCTCATCAAGTTGAACATGATAAAATGATTTTGATGTTTTAATAAATATTTCAGAGAGCTACTATGAAGTCAAAATTAGTTCTCTAATGTTGGAAAGTAGAGTTCAAGGAAAAAATATTGTGGGATGAATTAAGAGTGTTTTGTTCAAACTAACATTTTTTTAAGAAAAAATCATGAAAATCATTAGTATGTTTCCATAATACTAGTCACTCAAAGTGAGTCCTTCCAATCAACAAGATGATATAGAATTAGTCCATAAATAATGATCAACAATAAAATTTTAAACTTTTCCCTTCCACAAGAATGTCCTATTAGACATCTAGCTTGGCTGGAGGCTAACAAAACACCACAAATCATGCTTGTTTATAATCATGAAGTTGAGTATATAGAATATAATATTCAACTTACCTATCCAATTCAAAACAATAACATGCACAACTGACATGAATGGGTAAGTGAGTTCTTTTACATTCTTCAAGAATACTTGCAACTTGTTAATGCACAACTAGTTAGGTATTTTTTAGTATAACTTTTAGGTAGTTGTTGTTTGTCTTTTATTTTTTTGATTGATTAAGAAGTATTAAAATTGTTATTCAAGTCTTGAGATTTTTTTTTCAATATAATTAAGGTCTTTCATGATTTTTTTTCAATTGATATTCAAGCCAATAGTCATTGAAGCATAGTAGACAAGCATCCCATAGAGGATGCCAACGATGTTAGTATTTAGCCACAAATAATTATTTAGGAAGTTTCAAAATATTTAATAATGTCACAAATTATTATTAATAGATTTTTAGGAGTCTTAAGTCATGTTTCCCTAAGGAAAAAATAATTTGTAAGGGGTCTTAGACTCTCGAAAGACGAAATATATATTTATTGTGACAATTCATATGCAAAGTATTGGGTGCTAAAATCTATGTTTTCATAGCATGAAGATATCTTGAAGATATCAAACATTGCCACATATTGTAAGAGATTATACTTTTTATGATACTTCTATCCAAGTACTTGATTGTTCAATTTATTTAGAGTATTTTAAAAAGGATTAAGCTAAGTGTTGTTGGCTATATGAAGCCCAACAGTCAAATGGTTGTTTGTCTTCCCCTGAAGACTCTTCATTTCATATTTGAGATATCTATATAAATGACTGAGTGCATTGGTTAATAAGATAATTCCTTTCATTTCTGGTGGATGTAGCCACTTAGTGGTGAACCACGTTAAACCTTGTGTTGTGTGTTTCCTTTTCTATTGTTTTGTTTTCGCTTCTCTGCTTATTTTGATCTTCACAATTGGTATCCGAGCCATGATTGGCTTGAGCAGAAATGAGATCCAATTGGATAGTTGATCCTCGATATGGGTGCCCTTACTTTGTGTTTGATCCTTGAGCTGGGTGCTTTTATGTTATCAACAAACAGGCTGAAGTTTCAGATGATGAGGCCGAATCATATGATGAAGTCAATCAGTCATTGAAAAATTTCTTGGTAGTATAGATTCAGTAGAGAGTGATGTCCAAGTGGAGGTTGAAACCAAACGTCATTGGTGGGATGGTTGGAAAAAAGAGGAAACTTTGGGTGAAGAAGAGGAGGGTTTGTTGTATTCGCTATTTGAAGAAGAAGAGACTGGTTTGTTTCCCTTCCAAGATGAGGAGGATGCCTCCTAGGTGAGGAGGATGTAGTCTCGAATCTAGCGAATGAGGATGATCCTAAAGAAGAAGAGGTAGATTTAAAAAATGATAATTTATTGATGAAGATTGCAAAAATAGAAGCCTAGTGGAATGCATTGATTGCAGGTGCTGCACAAATTTCTGCGAGAAATACCAAATTGTTTTTTTACATGAAGTTCATTGGTGCTGGGTAGGTTATAGAAATCTATTAACAGACAAAAGTTTGTAGTGAAGAAAACAGAACACAAAATACACTTGCACAGAAAAAATAGGGCATCACGACACTAAAAATAACTTCATATATTTCACAGCAGTATGTTGTTATATTCATACACATTGCATTACAAATGTTAAGGGAGGCTGTTGTATTTAAAGTCTGTATGCAATCCTCTAGAACATTCTGATCTTATCTGCATAGTCTTCCATGAAGAGCAAGAGAGCTCTAGAAGACAAGAAATCTAGAAGAGGAAACATGCGTTGGTTGGAGAATTCTGGAAAAGTTGTAATTA
Organism: Cryptomeria japonica; assembly: GCF_030272615.1. Taxonomy (NCBI): domain Eukaryota; kingdom Viridiplantae; phylum Streptophyta; class Pinopsida; order Cupressales; family Cupressaceae; genus Cryptomeria; species Cryptomeria japonica. The sequence continues at coordinate 143,673,863 of NC_081409.1, forward strand.
ATATTTACCTACGAGCACTGTAGTAAACATTATTCTAACACCCCCCCATAATGTTTACTTGGAGAGAATAGCAACTTCCTTGAGATACAACATTTCTCTTAGTTTGACAAATTTTACAATAGGTAATGCTTTTGTGAATATGTCAGTAATTTGTTCTTCTATGCCACAAAATTGGAGCTCCACCATTTGACTTTCAATTAGATCTTGAACAAAATGATGATGCACTTCTATATGCTTAGACCTAACATGATCTACGGGATTTTTTGCCAACTTGATAGTGCTTTGATTATCACAAAATATTATAGTAGGAGAATGTTGTGGATGGTATGTTTCTTCAAGTAGTCTTCTAAGCCACAATGCTTCTTGAGACGCCTTTGATGAACCAATATATTCAGCTTCTGTTGATGATAATGACACAGTTGATTGCTTCTTGCTGCTCCAAGAAATCGGTCGTAATCCAAGATGAAAGATGTACCCTGAAGTTGATTTCCTATCATCAATATCACCTTCATAATCAGAGTCTGTATATCCAACTAAAGTAGGTTCTCCTCCATGTTTGTATTCAATACCAAGCTGATAAGTACCCTTAATGTATTTTAATATTCTTTTAGCCACTTTCCAATGTTCAATGTGTGGATCTGCCATGTACCTGGATACAGTACCAACTGCATATGCAATATTTGGTCTATTTATGGTAAGATACAAAAGACTACCAACAAGTTGTCTATACAATTTTCCATCTACCTTCCTTTGAGTAGAGTTAGAACTCAGCTTTAATCCAACTTCACATGGTGTATTAGATGGTTTACAATCTCTCATATTAAATTTCCTTAATACATCAAGAGCATATTTTGTTTGAGATAGCATAATCCTTCCTTCTTCTTGCCAAACTTGCATGCCCAAGAAATAATGCATCAATCCTAGATCAGTTATTTCAAAAGATTGCTTAAGTTGATCCTTGGTACTTTCTATACACTTTGTATGATCTCCTGTAATAATCAAATCATCTACATATAGTACAATAATAACTATTTTTTCATCAACATTCCTTACATACACATCTGGATCAACTTTACTTCTTTTAAATTCTAATCCTATAAAGTATTCATTTATATTGGAGTACCATGCCCTTGGAGCTTGTTTAAGACCATATAATGATTTTTTTAATCTACACACTAGATTTTCTTCACCAACTTTAACAAATCCTGGTGGTTGTTGCATATAAATTTCTTCCTTAAGATCACCATGTAGAAATGCACTTTTTACATCCATTTGAAAAATTTTCCAACCAAATTTTGCAGCTAAAGCAACTATTGTATGGATTGAAGTCATTTTAGCAACTGGAGCAAAGGTTTCAATATAGTCAATACCTCCTGTTTGTGAAAATCCTTTAGCCACTAACCTTGCTTTGTGTTTTTCGATGGCTCCATTTGATGTGAACTTTTTTTTGTAGGTCCACTTGCATCCAACCACATTTTTTCCTTTTGAGAGTGTTGTCAATTCCCATGTTCCATTTTTCATCAAAGAGTTATACTCCTCTTGCATAGCTACTTCCCATTCATCTTTTCCTTTTGCTTCCTCATATGTGCTTGGAATTTCAACCTACATCACCTTAACCATAAGAGCATAGTTAGCAAAAAAATTCTTAGGACCTTCTTGGTAGATTTCTTGAATGCTTCTAGTTTTCTGTGTATTTTCATCATCACTTTCACTTGATTCTTCAACTTGTGTTCCTTCTCCTCCTGCAGAAGATTGCACTCCTTGATTTTGATCATTTGTGGACTTATCTTCTTCAAGAAAAATTGGAAACTAAGATAACGTAGGAGAATGATTTCTTTCAATATCTTCATCAAATCATACATTCCTTTTGATATGAATTTCATTTGTTTTAGGATTGAATAACCTATATCCTTTTGACTCCTCACTATATCCTACCATTATGCACTTCTCACTTTTCCTTTCGATTTTTTTCCTTCTTTCATCAAGAATGTGGGCATATGCATTACAACCAAAAACTCTAAAATGAGACATTGTAGGCTTTCTTCCACTCCATGCCTCTTCTGGTGTTATGTTCAAAACTGCTTTAGTAGGTGTTCTATTCAAGATATATACAACAGTATGAACTGCTTCAGCCCAAAATTTAGCTTCTATATTTCTAGAGTGAAGCATACATCTATCCATTTCTATTATAGTTCTATTTTTTGTTTCAGCAACCCCATTTTGTTCAGGTGTCTAAGAAATAGTTGATTCTTTCTTTATTCCATACTCTTTACAAAATTCTAAAAAGGCTTTATTCATATATTCACTCCCTCTATCTATTCTTATTATCTTTAGATATTTTCCACTTTGCTTTTCAGCCAAAGCTTTAAACTCTTTAAATTTATGAAACACTTCATCCTTCTATTGTAGAAAATATATCCAAATTTTTCTAGTATAATCATCTATAAAAGTGAGAACATACCTTGATCCTCAAAGTGAAGGTGTTCTAAAAGGACCCATTACATTACTATGAACCAAATATAAAGGAGTTCTTGCCCTCCATGACTTTCCTTGTGGGAAACTTTCTACATGTTGCTTTCCCATTGCACATCCTTCACATACCTTATGCCTTGATGATATATTTGGAAGCCCATGCACCATATGTGGTTTCTCCATAAGCTTGAGGCTTTGATAGTTAACATGTCCCAATTGCTCATGCCATAACCTATTTATATCATCATATTGGGCAATAGCACACACATTCTCATCTCTTTTGTTAGAAGTGAATTCTTGAAACTTATATAATCCATTCTCCATTTTACCAATTGCAGTCACTCTATAATTATCATTCACATCTTTGATTAAACATTTGTCATTGTAGAACTCTATTTTATACCCTTGATTTGCAATTTGAGATACAAAAAGTAGATTTGTTTTCAATTCAGGAACTAACTTTACATTTTTTAACACACCATTATTAACTTTGACATTTTCAGTCCCTTTAACTTCCAAAGCACTATTATTTTCCAAATATATTTTTTCTGCACTACTTTCACTTATTAATTCAAATTGTTCCTTATTATGAGACATGTGTTGTGTAGCACCAGAATCAATAACCAAATCATCCTTAAAAGAATTGTTTTTTTTAAGTGCAACACAAAAAGCATTTGTTTTAGAATCAACAAATTTAATAAACTTATTTATTTTCTCTGTATCTCTATTCCTTTTAAAACATTCATTTGCTTTGTGACCCATTTTTCCACAATAATGACACTTCCATTTACTTCTATTGTAATCTGTAGATGACATACTTTTAATTTCATTCTTCCAATTCCTTTCTTTGGATTGATTATCTTGTGACTTTTTATACCATTATTTTCCTTTCATTATAAATGCTTGAGATTCATCACTAAATGTTTCTCTTTCGTTAATTTGACGCTTTTCTTCTTGCACTAATTTAGCACATAGCTCTTCAGACTTAATACTTTTTAATTTATGTGTAGTATCTAATCTTCTTATAAATGATTGATAAGATCCTGGAAGACTTTGTAATATTATTTGGACAAAATCCTTATCATCTATATCCTTTCCAAGAGAGGCTAGCTCATTTTTCTTTTCTTTTAACTTACTTAAATGTGAAACTAACTCCTATGAGCTTGATAATTTCATATTGTATAATTCTATGGTGAGAGATAAAATCCATACATCACCTGAATTTTGATATAGATTTTTTAAAATGTCTCATACTTTAACTCCACTCCTTTCATTGTGAACTTCTGGAAAAACTTCCTTAGAAAGTGTAAGCTTGATTAGTGATGCTGCCTTTTTATCCCTTTTATCCCAATTTTCTTGATCTTTTCTAGGATTTGATGGTCTTTGTTGATTGCCAGTAACAATCTCATAACAATTTTGAAGGGTTAGAGTAATTTCAATATGAGATATCCGATCATAATAATTTTTTCCATTCAATTTAATTGTAGGAAGAGAGATACCAAGAGAATCCATTGTTAAATTCCCTCCTTTTTGGATGAGAATGCAACCCACTTCAAAAATCCTTAGTACCTAGATTAATATTTACCTACCAGCACTGTAGTAAACATTATTCTAACAAAATCCCATGTCTTCAAACCTAGGAGCTAGGCATAACAATATCCCATGTCTTCAAACCTAGGAGCTAGGTTTTATTGTGATGGGATGCCTGCAAATGGCCCAAAGCAAGCAGAGCTTGCTGCAAATGCCACAAATGACATGTGGTCGGTTCAAGAGATTCTTTGGTTGGAAGGGGACCAGGAAGGGATTCCAAACGACAACGTCGTGATGGCCGTAGGTGTTGATTTCATTGATTTTATGGATAAGAATAATCATCGTAAACTACCCACGCGTAGTGAGAAGTTGGACATTTGCTCTCGGGCTGATCTAAGTCACAAAAACTCCATCAAAAAATAGAGAAAGAGATGATTGGTTCTTCTGCAAAGCGCCTGAGAAATTCAGACATTAGTGTTCATGAAAGGACACCTAGCATGAGGGTTTGTAATGCTGGTAATGCGAAGTGTTGCTTGAAAACTGGCAAAGGAATTCTTTCTAAATCCATGGATTGTGACATATGTTGTGTTGCGGCTGGCTTTTGTCATGAATGCTCCTGTATTCTTTGTGGCAAGTGTAATGATCATGATTTGGATGAGTATTACTTTATCCAGTACCAAGAGACGCTGAGTGATGAGTTCATTTGTGGGCACAACCAAATGATAGAAGAAAATGATGTGAATGTCTCAGCGGAGGACAAGAATGCCAGTGTGATGATCAGTATTACCGATGGCGTAGTAGAGCATCATATTTTGGCCAGTCTAAGAGACGAGGTGGATGATTTCAGCCAGATTCGGACGCTCACAGAGTTGTACGAGATTTTTCCTCTTGCTTTGGAGGAGCTGGCATGCTTGGAGACCCCACGTATTGGAAAGTCTTTGGAAGCGTATGGAAGAGGGGATTCTCTTCTATATAGTGGGGAGCGTGTGGATCAAATAGGGAGCAGAGGAGCTTGGATGAACATAAAACACTGTGTTATACATAAGAACCAGATGTTGATGATTGAGTAAACAAAGAGAAGTCTTTATGATGCTCAACTGCTAGGTTTTATTGATTCTCATATTGTTTGGAAAAGGCTAATCCTAAGCATACGTGAACAAGAGTTCGCGAAGTTAAAGTCATGCAGATTGGGTGCAATGAAGGTTTAGAAAAGGAAGCTGGGATGTTTCACTGCATGGCTGTGCTAGTTGGATTTAGAAAAGGAAGCTGGGATGTTTCACTGCATGGCTGTGCTAGTTGGATTTCACGGGGAGATTGTTGGGTATATGAAGCCCAACAGCCACATGGTTGTTTGTCTTCCTAGAAGACTTTTCATTTCATATTTAAGATGTCTATATAAATGACTGAGTGCAGTCATGTATGTAGGAGAATTGATATTGGTTAATAAGACAATTCCTTGCATTTCTGAAGGATGTAGCCACTTAGTATTGAACCACGTTAAACCTTGTGTTATGTGTTTTCTTTTCTGCTTTTTTATTTTTGATTCTCTTCTAGTTTTAATCTTCACAAATGCAAAGAAGACCGTCTTTATTTTTGTCAACAATGTCTTTCCTACTTGCTTCTCCCTTCTCTCTATCTAAGCATCGAATAAAATATTTTGGTAAACAGATATATGCATTCTTGTTTGTAGTGATTCGTTTTGGAGGATGCTCCAAAACTTACATTTTGGCGTTATTATTACGTGGAAATTATTTGGCTATTAATAATTGACTAGTTATTAAGTTTTCGATGAATAATCATGCTTACTCATCTTGCAAGCTGTAGTTTTGTTTGTCTATTAACTAACTTGTTACCATGCTTTACTTTTGTAGTTGCTTGTAATTTCATCATTATAAGACGGCGCAAAGATGAAGATGGATTTCTGTATGTTACATATTGTAGACAAAATGCAGTTAGCTATGATGATTTGATTCCTGACTGCTACTTAAATTGAACAAAATAGAGTTGGCACTAAATGACTTTTGTTGTATTTAGAAGTTGAAGATTCATTATCACTCAATTAATCTACTAGAAAAAAGACTAATTATTTTTGGTTATAGCTATTAAATTATCTGGTATTGAATGAATTCTATTATTTCTTAATAATTTATTTGAATGTGTTCTGAAAATATATTTTGCTTGTAAGGGATTTCATTTTCTAGTGATGAATATGATATTTTTAGGTCTAATATGGATTTACAAGATTAAATTCAATTTTGATTAAATAAGATCAGATAAATAATTACTTTAGCTCTCTGTGATAAATAACATTTTAGCTTTCTGTGGGTAGGCAGCCTTGGCCGTTGGATTAGAAGTATTTTATACAAATCTCAGTTACCATTTCAGCCGGCTAGATGCCCAGTCCGTTGTTCATTTTCAAAATGGTCTTGGTTTCATATATTCAGCACAAAAAAACGTGGGACTGCAACATAAGATAGCCAGGATGGAAGTCTGGAATGTTTTAAGATAAGAATTTGTGTTGTGATTGGAAGTTTGGATTTCAAATGCTTATTATATAGTATTCATTTAGATTGTTTATGCTTATTAGGTGATGATATTGATTCTCTTATTGACTTTATTGATCTCAAAAATGTAAAAGCTTACTAGTTATATCTAAAACAATACCAATAAAACTAGGTCATTTCCAATAAAAGATCAAACTGTCATTTGTTCACCATTTCATATTCAAGTAAATCTAAAACGTTTTGAATCAACTTTTATCTTAACCACTGCATAGCTTCTCAAGTGCCATATCTTCATCTCCTCTCAACTGCTGTAGAGCATTTCTGACTGCATTCTCATCAAAACCCATTTCAACGAACTTCGATACCTTTTCTTCCATTCCTAGTACTCTCCTCTTTGCAAAAGACTCTGTCCAATGCCGTGCAGTGACCAAGAATTTTGGATAATCATTCAAGTATTGTTGTGCCACCATGGCATCCTGAGGATCATTAGGTTCAGGTGTTGAAAGCAAAGCTTGTAAGGAAATTAATGTGGTTTTCAAGGTTAGAGCTGGGCTCCACTCGTTTTTTAAGATATTCAGGCATATTGCACCATTTTGGCTACTGATATTGGGATGCCAAACTTTTGTTATAAATTGCATCTTTGGTGGCTCAAATGGATACCCATCTGGCAAACGAATGTCAATCTGGAAGGAGCCCTGTTCATAAGGGCTGTCCATGGGGCCTGCAATTGTTCCACACAGATGTGACATATCATTCTCCTCAAAAACTTTAATGCTTACTCCTGTTAAATTCTTATCTTTCTCTATTTGGGTCAATTCCTTCTGTACGCGTTTGGTGTCCACCATTGTCAAAATGCTAAAACTAATGGCAGTCTTCTCTCTGTAAATTACAATACCAGGATTATCAAACTTGTTGCTCTCTGTATTATCAAGAAACCCTAATTGCACTCTATATATGTAGTATTCCTTTTTGGTTTTATTTATAAATGATTTACTCGGTTGCAAGGCCGACAGCCTTCCTCCCTTTTCTTTTCAAAGCGCTGCCTGCCTTGCCTTTCACAACGGTATTTCATGCTTTGACAATTGAAGTAATTTTAAAAAACACACAAATAGTTAACTATTTTATTATAACACAATTTTAAGAACAAATAATTGTTATTATTTATTATTTAATTAGTAGTAATAAAAATATAGACTTCAATTTTATTGTATTATGTTTCTCTTTTCTCATTTATTAAATCTAAATTTGTTTGTTGAAAAGGACATTGATGTGGAGTTTAGTATAAGTTTCTGAATTTTTTCAAAGTAGTTTTCTATTTTCATAGTCTCTCAAATAAAGCTTTTTATTTATTTTTTATTTTTATATAATATATTTATATTGTTTTGACAGTTGAAATAATTTTTAAAAAATATTAATAGAATAATTATCTATTATTTTCAAGTGTAAAATAGAAAAGACTTTTAACTTTCATGAAGTCAAAGATAGTTTATGAGAAATTAGATCCTATTATTTTTGTTTTTTGAAATGTTCAAATTTTCTCTTCCCTTGTCTCAACCTTCTCCTTACATAATACATCTCAAAAAAAGATTGTATTATTATGCCAATGACGGCCATTCCCCGTAAAATTTTTATTTGTCCTCAGATTAAATCTAGGAAATAATTTTCATCGGCATCGTTGAATGGGAATATTACCCTAAGTTTAAGTAAATCTGCTATAAACTCAGTTCAATATTGTAACTTTAAATGTAAATTTGCCGAAATTTCTGCAACAGTGAAGATTGCAACCAATGAAGATTGCAATAACAAACGGTTACCGCTTCAGATTTGCATTATATACGCTTCGGATTCGCACAGAATATTGTTTTGTTGCGTGCTAAAGACTTGCATTTACGAAACAAAAGTATTAACGTTGCATTTCATTTTTTTCTCCTTCATAGTTTTCAGATTGTAATCGGCTAGCATTCAACAAATCCATTTTCCAAATTTTGCATTCCTAAATCAAAATTACATGCCTAAACAAATATTTCAAAAATAATTTTTCAATTTAAAAAGATAAAAAAAATTATATGTTTCTAAATCTTAATCAATAAAATATACTATACAAAATATTTCAATTTTTATTAATATATTCAAACATTTAAAATTGAATTTTTTAATTAAATATTTCAAATTATTTCATAAAACTTTTACCTCAATTAATGTTTTGATTTAATCACAGTTATGGAGTGCTTTGATAAGCACTCAAAACATGATTTTAGTTTAATTATCATTAGGGTTAGGGTTTTATTAGGGATAGTTTGGGTTAAGGATTTTTCAATTTATATTAATAATCAAACTTGAACCCTAATCTAACTACAATTTAATCCTCACTCTAAAGTAAACCCTAATCTTAATTAAATTCTAACCCAAACCCTAACCTTAATTGAACTTTAATTCTCATTTAACCCTTACCCTAATGTAATTGAATCATAACCTTAATTCTAACCTTAATTCAAAATCTAATAGTAGCTCTAATAATAATTAAACCCCTATCATAATCCAATGATAAGTTTGAAAATATCCCCAATCTAAACCTAATTGAACCCTACCCATGGTCTAATCTTACCATAATTGAAACGTTATCATAGCATTAATTTAACTTTAATCTTAATTTAACCCTAACCATAACCCTAAACCTAAAGCAAACCCTATCCTTGATGCTAGCCAACCATAACCATTATCATAACCTTAATTATAACACTAGAATTAACAAACTGAACCTTAATCCAACCATAGATGAACTCTAACCTTAATTAAATTATAGCCTAACCCTTAACTCTAATTAAACTCTAATCTTAATTTAACTATAACATTAATGTAATTGAATTATAACCCTAATTAAAATCTAATACTAACCCTATGTAAACCGTTATCATAATAAAATCCCTAATCTACACCTAATTGAACTCTAACCATGACCTAATCCTACAATAATTTAAATGTAACCATAATTTAAGCCTATAATTAACTATATTCTTAGAATTAAGCCCTAACTACAACTTGAACCTATAACCATAATTGAACCATATCCTAAAACTTAACCCTAACCTAATGGAACTTTAATATTAATTAAACTCTAATCTTGATCTAACTCTAACCCTTATCTACACCTAAACTTGATCCTAAGTGATCTCTAATCCTAATCCTAACTATAATTAAATTATTACATAAGAAAACACTAATTTTAATTGGACCAAGTATATCTAATTAAGTATAACATTGAAAATTAATTTTAATATGTCAAATTGAATTCCAAACCTAACCATACCATAAACCATAAACTTAACTCTAACTATAGAATTAAACCCTACTTAAACCCTACCTATACAACATGAATATTAATCTAACTCTAATTGAACCCTAACCTTAATATGAACCCTGACCCTAATTTGACTTCAATCCCAATTTAACCCTAACCCTAATTTGAACCCTGACCTTAATTTGACTTCAATCCTGATTTAACCTTAAGCCTAATATAATTGAATCATAACCCTAATTCAATGTTGGGGTTACGATTTAGGTTTAAGGTTCAATTAGGGTTAGGGTTCCATTAGGCCTAGATAAGGGATTTTAATTAGGTCATGATTAATTGGAGTTAGGTTTAGGATACAATTAGGCGTACATTTTATGGTTAGAGTTCAATTAAGTTTATATTAGGGATATCATCAAGGTTTGGATTTGATTATGATAAGGGTTTACATATAGTTAGGGTTACTTTGATTAGGGGTAGGGTTTGAGCTATAATTCCATTAGGATCAGGATTAATCTATGGTTAGGATTAGGGTTCAATTATCATTAGGGTTATGGTTGTATTAGAGATAGTTAGGGTTAGAGTTTTTTTAGCGATAGCACTAATTTAATTAAAATAAAGTTTAGAGTATTTTAAAATGTTTGTATTTAAAATTTATATTAATAATCAAACTTGAACCCTAATCTAAGCACAATTGAACCCTTATTCTAAACTAAAGCCTAATCTTAATTAAATTGTAACCCAAACACTAACATTAATTCTAATTTAACCTTAACCCTAATATAATTGAATCTAACCTTAATTCAAAATCTAATAGTATCCCTAATAATAATTAAACCCCTATTATAATCAAATGATAAGTTTGAAAATATTCCTAATTTAAACCTAATTAACAACTTCAACCTTAATCTAACCATAGATGAACTCTAATCTTAATTAAATTATAGCACAATCTTGTAACTCTAATTAAATGTAATTGAATCATAACCCTAATTCTAATCTTAATTCAAAATCTAATAGTATCCCTAATATTAAACCCCTATCATAATTAAATTATAAGTTTGAAAATATCCCTAATTGAAACCTAATTGAACCCTACACATAACACTAGAATTAACAAATTCAACCTTAATCTAACCATAGATGAACTCTAATCTTAATTAAATTATAGCACAATCCCTAACTTTCCCTAGCTTTAACTGTAATCCTTATTTAAGTATAACCCTAATGTAATTGAATCATTACCCTTATTAAAATCTAATACTAACCCTAACTATATGTAAACCTTTATCATAGTCAAATCTTTATCTTGACCATATCCCTAATCTAGACCTAATTGAACTCTAACCAGAACCTAATCCTATAATAATTGAAATGTAACCATAATTTAACCATATACTTAAAGATGTTCCTAGAATTAAGACCTAATTACAACTTGAACCTAGAACCATAATTGAACCCTAGCCCAAAACTTAACCCTAACCTAATCGAACTTTAATATTCATTAAGATCTAACTCTATCCCTTATCTACACCAAAACTTGATCCTAATTGAACTCTAATTCTAATCATAACTATAATTAAACCATTACTATGGGTCAGTGCAAGAAGATGAGTCCACTTTTTGGCCAAAAAGTGGAAGTGTTTTCCTTGTTTTTCAGATTTTGTCTCACTTGAGCTTAAATTTTGAAACACTTAGAGATTGAATCTTGGAAAAATTCAGTAATATAAAAGATAGCTCTCTGAGTGTACTTTTCAAAAATTTAATTTATTTTAATACCCACATAATAAAAAATAACTTTTTGAATGGAGTTCTAAAAACTATGTTTTAAAAATGCCTGTTTCAGGACCATACCATGCATGTGTACGACCCACACTTTTTGACACAATTAAAATTATTTTCTCAAACCGTTTTGGGAAATGGTTTGTAACACACTGAAGATTGATGAGCATATTTTTCTATATTTTTTTTTCAAATATTTTTTTTTTAATTAATTTTTTAATGGCTGTAATTATCTTTTTAAAAATTTGACATGTACGACCCACATAATTTGACGTAAACTTAGCATTTTTTGAATTTTTTTTTTTTTAAATTGAAAATAATTTTGTGTAGATTGATGACATATAATTTTTTTTTCAAAATTCATTAAAATAAATAAGTTATTAAATTAAGAAAATTAGTTAATATTTCAAATTTATGAACCTGATTTAGTATAAATTAAATGAAAAATAGTTAAAGTAATCAATTTTTAAATTAATTTACATATTTAGAATCTAGACAGTATAATCTGAAATGGGTTTCAATTCCGTATAAAATTATTTGATTAGAGGCACGTAAACTATTTCATTTCATCATATTTGTGCTTTCATTCATGGAGCTTTTATTTTGCAGGTTCATGTCTCAGGTGTGGCCATCCCAGACCTATCTTGGGCCTAATCCCGAGGCAAGTGGTAGGTTGTGAATTCAAATTTTGCATAACGGGCCCCCGTTTTATAAACGAGGGCCGGTTTCATTTTTTGCCCGTTGGATTTAACAACGGGCCCCCATTATTAAAACGGGGACCCGTTATTTAAATAACGGGCCCCCGTTTCTAAATAACCGTTACTATAAAAAAAAAATAGATTGCATCGATTTACCACACTATCATTGAAATCCGTACTGACAAAGATTTTTTACATCATTTGGCAATACTTTTTAATATTTTTTACATGATTTTTTGAAGAACTCAATAAAAAAATATTATTTTTTGAAGACGAGTTTGTAAAAATGGGTTCTAAGCAATGTCAAAAGAAAAAAAAGAGGACAATGACAGTGGACGAAATTCAAGCACAAAGAGAGAAGGAGGCAAAACGCCAAAGAGATCGACGATCACAACAACGACAATTGAATAACACTTCTGAAGCATCTAGTTCAATGCCCATTGTAGATGAGACCATTGAAGACATCATGATGGATGCAAGAAATGTAGAACCACACACGGGTATGACTATTGATGCAAATGTTGATGTGGATGCGAATCCTGGTATGTTTTTAAATCCTGATGACTATGATGCCAATCAAATTGCTGATTTAAATGAAGCTGGATATAAATTTCATACACCAATACGAAAAGAAATAAAAATTGAAAATATTACACCACCCTCTCTAAAAGAAAATGAATGTAATTTGTTTACTATTGATAACAATGTGCTAGATAATCTTAATGGGTTAGTTTCTTGGAGACAAATCAGAACACATGCAAACAGATTATACAAACAATTTTTCTATAATAAAAAGTTAGGGTTCCAATGTCGATTAATGCTACAATTAATAAAAATGTTAAAAATGTGTAAAGTCATAAAAAAAATAGGTATTTATGCAAAACCAAAAAGAAAAGATGAATCATATAAGCAAGTTGTATCTATTGTTGCCAGTGCCATCGATTATATAGGAAAAACAAGTCGATCTAAAGATAAGAATGTAGCACGTAGAGTTATAACGACTGCTATAGTTGACAAAATGATTGTTAGTAAAAGAATGTTAAGTGATATAAGTGGCTATTTGAACTTACATCGTAGAACCTTGTCAAGAGCGGCCAAAAGAAGAGACACAATTGAAATTGATCCACTAAACCATTGTTGGAGTTTTAGTGGTAGACTTCAAAGGTCAGACATGAAATTAAATGATGAAACTAAACAATTAATTGCAAAATTTTGGCATGATAACACTAGGGTTTCATCAAATGCTAGAGATGTTTTAAAGTTAAGGGTGGGATCAAAAATTCATGATCCTCATCCAAAACATCTTCTTGACATGACTCAAACTGAATTCTTTAAAAAATTTAGTGATGAATCTGTGTTAATGAATTTACGAATTAGTCAAAGATCATTTGAAAAATGCAAACCCTGGTATGTTAAAATCAATAAACAAAGAATATCTTGTTGTTGTAAAACTCATGTCCAGTTTTGTTACTATTATGATGTTTTTTGATATATTCGTTGTATGTTGCATGGTAATGATCTTGTGCAGGATTGTGCTGTTTATGTTCCACCTGAAACTATAAAAGATTTTATTGGAAGTTTATTTTGTAAACCACCTAATGAACAATTATTTATTTCCAGTTCATGCATTTATGGTCTTTGCAATTTATGTGGGAACTATTCTTCGATAGGTGAATGTTTGCATGAACATGTTTCATCTGAGTTTGGACAAAAAATGGTTGATGTTAGGAGATTTAAAAATATAGAATACCCTCTAAAGGATGGAAAGATGGGGAAACGTTTAGAATTGATTACAGAACAGAATAGTGTGAATGCATTTATTAGTGATTTTAAAACTCATATTGTTCCAAAATATGTGAAACATTCCCAACATGCCCGATGGCTTGATGGACACTTTCGCATATGCAAGAACACATTTCCAGTTGGAACAATAGTATCAGTTGTGGATTTTGCAGAAAATTATACTCTAAGACCAAAAGAGGAAACTCAATCACAATACTACAACTCAGTGCAAGTGGCCATATTTGTGCACATTATATATAGACATGACCATGAAAGTACAGAAGATAATAGAAAAATTTTGAGGGAGTATCATTTCTATGTTAGTGATAATCGATTACACTCTTCAGAGTTTGTCCAACATTGCTTCGAGGTATTTTATGATAATCTTAAGGAAAGAGAAATTGACATGAAACAACATATGATATGGTCAGATAACTGCACTGGACAATTCAAAAATGCAAGAATATTTTATTGGCTATGCAAAGTTCACAAGATAACCAATGTCCAACATTTATGGAGTTTTTTTGAAGCGGGAACACGATGGAGTCGGTGCCTGTATAAAAAGAGCTCTTGCTAGAGAACAATTGAAATTCAAGGATGCAGTGAAATTCAGAGATGCTCGTGCAGTTGTAGATTGGTGCAGTTCAAAGTTGTCAAAAGGATCAACTGAAAACTCTGCAATTCGACGTTTCTTCTGGTTGATAGAGGAAGATAGTATTCCTATTCAGCATGATTGTAATACCATCATTGGATCAGCTAAATGGCATTCATTTAAGAGTTCTAATTCAAACACATGGACTATATTCACAAGGCAACTTGCTTGCTTTTGTCAGTTTTGTATTTCCGAAGATTGGGAATTTTGTGAGAATAAAGAATGGGTTGAAGAATGGCAACAAAGATCATTGACACCCATAGATGCGAATGATCCGCATGAAAGAACTGATAAAGATATGGATCAAATGTTTGCATCAAATGACTATGATCGCATTTCAGATCTTATACAACAAGGTAAAATTATTTTTGAAATTTGTTTTGATTTATTAAATAGTACATAAATTTATGAAATCTTACAGTGTATATTTTTGTTTTTATTTCTCATTAAATATTAAAATAAATTTTTTTTGTGCACAGGACATGTCTATGCTGTTGTTTCACCAGAGGACAATGAAGAGGGGAGAGAGTATTGGTTGGCTCGATGTGTAGAGCCAAAACATAAGCTAACTACTCCTCGAGTAGATGATGATGGTTATGACTATCCAACAGGATCTGTGGTTGTTGTTGGCACTTGGCTACGAAAATATCTAACAAGAAAGAATGGATTGCCCGCATTTGAAGATTATGAATTAGAGAAGAAGATTATACATTACTCACATTTGGTAGTGGCAACTAATATAAAATTGGATAGATATCGTGGCAGGCCTGCTAATAAACAATTATGGACTCTCTCTATGGAAGAGCACGAGACAATTATAGATGCTTTGCAAAAGAGAAAGGATGCAGATGGTATAACGGAATGAATCTAGTAAAATTTTGTTTCAGGTCTACCACAAGTAGAAGGCATCAATGAAAACAAAGTTATTTAAATAGACTGTTTATTTTATTTTAGATATGTCTTCTTGATTACATTTTGTGTACAATATACATAAATGAGAGACTATTGGTCAAATTTATGAATGAGATAATTATGTTTTAATCAAGTTCTATTCATTATATTTGTTAAATGATACTTTTTAATTTAGAATACGTTATAATTATAAGATATGTTTCGATACTTAGTTCATGATGTATGCACATTTAGTTTATCTAATCACAAGAACTATTTAAATGAAATTCCAAAAATAAAATTACAAGTCCACATAATGCCTATAAAGTTGTTTAAGCACAACTTCCATAAATAAAATTTCAAGTCCACATAATATATTATGCACAAAATTTCAAGTCCACATAATTTCAAGTCAATATATATGATCTAATGTGCACATAATTTCAAGTCCACATAATATCTAATGGGCACAATACACATAAAGTATGCACATAATATATATGATCTAATCCTATTATGAAACTATCCATATATATAAAGTATGTGTGTGCACGTGTAAACAAATATGTAAAGCCCATAAAATAGTATATATCAGAGCCAAATAAACAGTAAAATTTCAAGTCCACATAATCCATATAATATCTAATTTGGATATATATGTCTAGATGGTAACATGATGTTCACTCCACATAATATCTAATGTGCACAAAATATATAAAGTATGCACAAAATATATATGATCTAATCCTATTATGCAACTATACATATATATAAAGTATGTGCACGTGTAAACAAATGTGTAAAGTCCATAAAAAAGTACATATCAAAGCCAAATAAATAGTAAAATCTAATTGCTATCATCAATAACATCTCGTGGTCTCTTGTCCCCAGGACGTGGTCCAGATCCACCTGTCTCATGCTGTACAATAAAAAAATAATATTAAAATATTACTTAAAATTAACTATTAAAAGAATCATTTATCAAATATAGTAGAATTCGTAAATTAAGTTACAAACTTACCATATGCTCATCAGATCCTCTAGCAGTATCTCTATTGTCCCCAGGATGTGGTCCAGATCCACCTGTCTCATGCTATACAATAAAAAAATAATATTAAAATATTACTTGAAATTAACTTTTAAAAGAATCATTTATCAAATATAGTAGAATTCATAAATTAAGTTACAAACTTACCATATGCTCATCAGGTCCTGTAGCAGTATCTCTCTTGTCCCCGGGACGTGGTCCAGATCCACCTGTCTCATGCTGTACAATAAAAAAATAATATTAAAATATTACTTGAAATTAACTATTAAAAGAATCATTTATCAAATATAGTAGAATTCATAAATTAAGTTACAAACTTACCATATGCTCATCAGACCCTCTAGCAGTATCTTGTGCGGTATCAACACCAAATGTAGTGCTAGCTAACTCCTATACAAGGTCAAATTCAAAGTGTCCAATTAAATCTTAAATTAAGAGTCAAAATAAGATCAAATTAAGTATTACATATTAATACCTCAAAGGATGTCGATGTGCGTTCAAATTGGCTCTGATCAAAATTATGAGGATAACCTATCCTAATGGTAGTGTCCACCTGCATACATGCATTTAATGAAATCATATTTAGTGAACATATATATGTGTACTAAATAATTTCAAGTTAAGTTACAATATTGTAAGAGTTCATATTTAATTTAAGAATTATAAGATACATACCATAGATGGTGTCACAATAGTCAGACCCTCTTCTCAATGTGATGTAGAGGGTCCCTCATGACCTAAATCCTGGAGAAAGAAGCATTCAATGTATCAACATGAAAATTTATATAGTATATGATGATAACATATTAACTTAAAAAGATCTAGTACAATGTCTAGATAGAAATTTATACTATACCCCATAAGGTGTGCCGATTTGTGTTCCAGTAGATGTAATATTGACTCTAATATTAGGTGTAGTCCTTATCTACATAAACAAAATTTATTTAATGAAGTATTAGATTGTATAAAAAAAGAGATGCACTTAGTTTATACCTATATTTAATGAAGTACATAAAAAGATTGACATGTACATGTATATATATCTATACCTGGTCAAGATGAACATCTGAGCAAAGAAAATCCATATAAGATGTCATCATACTATCATCTGCTGCATCATGCTCATCTAGAGCTGAAGTAGATCCTGCAGCAGTAGTAAGACCTACACACGTCTCATGACAACTCGAACACATGTGGCATCCATCAAGGAGCAGATGCCATGTGAGCAGCTTGCTCACTCAGGTTACCTGTGAGGGAAGTCAAAGCATCTAATGTCGAAATGAATGATGTATTTTGGACATCTGCAGGAACCGATGGAGCAACAAGTGGAACTATGGGTGGATCCGGTAGGGGATTATTACTCCGTGCCCCTAATCTATGCTGTGGCATTCCACAACCAACACCCTGGAATGACTTAATATCAAAATAATTTGGTTTTTGGTTCATTACAAACTCACAATATAATTTCTTGAAAAAATAAAAAGGGACCTCATAATTATGATGTGGTGGATAATCAAAAACCATCCACCATCTATCCCAAAAGTATCTAGCCATTTCTAGATGCACACACCACCTAATTGAAATTCTTTTCTGGTTAGGTTGCATTGGTTCTCTTGTTTTTGGGGTGGTAAAATATGGACATAAATGAGCTTTGGTTATTTTCAAATCAGTGATTTGTCTATAAGTTAAACCATCGGCATAAAAAATCACACAACTCTTTTCATCGTCTATGAAATTGATCTAATTGAGAATCAACAGATCTAACTGACTCGACAACAGTTTGCATTGATTTTGCAAACTCTACAAGATGGGGTGGCGTGAATTGCTCATTTTGGATAGCAGCAATGTTTTGTTCAATCACTTGTAGGTTTTCATTAGTTCGTTCTCTTAAACGAGTTTCATCCAATCTAGGGGGTTGTGGTGGTGGTGGTGGTGGTGGTGGTGGTGGTGGAGGTGGAGGAGGAGGAGGAGGGGGTTGTGGTGGGGGATTTTCACCTAATAGTTCATCTATGTCAAAGACATCCATGATAGCAAAGATCTCCTGCATATATAAAGATATACATGAATTATATACAACTCTATGTCAAAGAAGAATCTATTTTACTAAATTAAAAAAAAACATTTATAAATAGTAACATTTCTATGTTGTTGAATGAGATACACATGAAATATATAATATAATATTGAACTTAAAAAAATATACATGTACATACTATTGAATCTTGAAATATAAAATTTGCGCACAAAACTTAATAAAAACTTTCAATGAAACATCATAAATCTATTATATATTCAATTTAATAAATTCATTTCTTGTAAAATGCATCAACTATTAAAATCAATATAAAATATTTCATACATAAGATCAATAAAGAAGTGAGAAATAAGATGATCCTCCTTCTAGTGTAAGAATATATAGCATGGAAACAATATTACTAAGAGAACATAATATTTTGTTAACTTTAACTTAAAGTTATTTTGAAAAATGCATGTGTGTGTTTGGATGCTCCATATTTCTAGTGTTTTAGTGTACACATGATAATTTATTAGAATTCAATTACATAGTTTTAAGATAATTGCCATCAATTCATATTACATTGATTAGCCTTCAGACAATCTTAAAAAAAAACTAATCTCCCATGACTATAAATGACATACTGAAAACATATTATATTCTAAGTGGTTGTCATGTAAAGACAAAACATCAAAACTTTCGAAGAGTTAAGCATATTTCACCATTAAATTTCTCCCATAATCAAATCTACACAAGATTATAATTTACAAAACCTTCAAAAAATATTATTTCCTATAAATCATTTATTATAAAACTCCGCAATCATTTGTTTTCATATATAATCTTTCTATAAAATTTAAGATATCAATCCATACACAAATTCTCTTACAAAGTTGAATAAGAAATGAAACTCTTACATAAAAATCAACACAACATGCCAACAATTAAAAACAAAATTAACCTTGCAATATTTACTTTTAAAATAATCAATTTCAACAATATTTTACACATGCATTTATAATTATCAACTAGAATATTATTTTGACTAACATTCCAAATAAAATTCCTAACATACTATATGATCCTCATTAATACTCATCCATAATATTTCTTTAACGGATACATCTCCTTCAAATCATCACATCGCAATGCTTTTTATTTTAATAATTGAAAGCTTTAGGAATGCGCTCACGCACAAAGGGGTCCACTATCATACTTGCAAGCACTTAATTATTAAGTCAATGAACAAACTACAACTCAATGAAGCTAAAAAAGTGATGCAAGCCTATTTTTAAATATCCCAATTCCTTTCGTTGACCTATAATACTTTTAGTGGCAACCATTTTAAAATTTCGTATTAATCAAAGAGAATATTTTAGGGAAAAAATGCAGTGTTGGCACTTTATGAAAATAAAGGTTTTTAAGACTCTAGAGACTTGTTCATCACAATATTTTATTGTTTAATATGCAAAATTTTGAAAGATTTTGATATGTATAGACAAATTAAATTTTTCATATAATTAGAGATGAAATCAATTTTGAATTCTACCTCAATGATTGAGGGGATCTTACAATTTTGACTTTAAATATAGCTTCATTTATACTCTTTCATAAATAAAATAAAATAGAAGCTATAAAGAATTGCTAAATTCTAGCAATATATGTGTATGCAAGCAAGCATAAAAAATAGGATGTAAGGTGCTTAAATTGGCAACATAACATTGCATTACAAGAGTTCTTGAAAATAGCTCATATAATGATTTATTTATAGTCATGAAGGATAGAGGATTAAATACTAAGATTTTTTTGAGAGATCAATGGAGTAGATTGATTGAAAGGATTGTGTGCATTAGAAGCTTCCAAGTGGCAACTTATGTTTGGTGCACATGAGGAGTTCATGATCCAAGAAATTTTTGAGGAAAAGGTCTTCTTAGGGGCGTATACACCAAGATGTTGTAAAAAAAGGTAGCCAAATGACCAAAAAAAGATAAACACGAGTGCGTTATTGGGAAATTCATTTAACGCATTTGAGGTCTTTTTTGTAGTGATTTTTTATTACACTATCCTAGGCTTGTTTACACTATTGTAGGTTCATTAGGACTATCCTAGGTTCATTAGGATTGTCCCAAGTTCATTATGGCTTTCTTAGGCTCATTAGGACTTTCTTAGGTTCATTAAGACTGCCCTACATTCATTAGGATCATTTGAGGCTCATTGGGACTATCATATGTTCATTGTGATTGTCCTAGGTTCATTAATTTAATTTGTGTGTTCATTAGGACTATCTCACATTCTCAAATAGCTTCAACTAATATCTTAAATTAACTATTTTTTAAAAAAATAGCTCCTTAACAATTTAATATTATATACAATCGAATATGATTTCAACTTCAAACCTTGTGCACCTTTTAAAACCAAAAGATGTTGTTAAAACCATTCTTCTAATATTAGCTTAATCATAACATAATCTAATAAATCTTCCTCAAAATATCTACCAACTTCAAATCATATATTAAATCTTTTATAATATAAATTACATTCTAGATATACCAATATACTTCTAAAGATATTCAAAATACTTCTTGGGAATTATATTTTTCAAATCTTTCGGATGTATATATAATTAGCACCCCATTTAGAAAACTCATTATCAATCAACATTATAAATCAAGAATATTTTTTATTTTGTATTAATGAATTATATATTTGGCATATTAGCTTCCTTTATGAACCTATGTAAACCAAACTCCAATTTTAGTAACTTATCTAGCTTTTCTCTAAAATTGTGTCCATAATTGATCCTTTTATATCATCACATGACATAATAGGACCATAATAGGACCTTTATGCCATGACATGGCATAAACCTAAGACTAAACTTTCATATCTAAAATTTGAAGAGTAATGTTAATTACTTTTAAGGCTATACTAATTTAGTGGTAACTTTTGTA